>NW_005871414.1:792017-831610 GCF_000147115.1 Myotis lucifugus
AGGAGTCTAGCCGTTGTGGCTCAATGGTTGAGCGTGACCAAAGAACAAGGAGGTCATGGTTCGATTCTTGGTCAGGGCACACACCCAGGCTGCAGGAGTAGGGGATATTCAGGAGGCCAATCACATCAATGTTTCTCTCTTTCTCTCCCTCTCCCCTCTCTCTCTCTGAAAAAAAGAAGAAAAAAACCCACACCAATAAATCAACCATTTATTCATATGCATGTGTGCATGTGTGCATTAGGAGTCCCAGGGGACTGATGGGGGAAGGGTGGGGTTGTTTGGAGTGAGGAGGACATGCTCACATTTTCAGCACTTAATTTATTTTAAAGTGACAAGGTGTCACTTTTGTAATAGTTAAGTAAAAATCAGGAGCCGTCCCTTATGGTCACAAGAGGGAGCTGTGTACCACCCCCATCTGCAGACCTGCCTACCTTTGATGAACAGACAGACTCTTCAAGGTGTCACCTGGCCGGTACCTCAGTTGGTTAGATCTGTCAGTGTTGCAGGCTCCATCTCTGGTCAGGGCACATCCAAGATGCAACCAATGAACACATAAATGGAACAACGAATCGTTTCTCTCTCTCTCTCTCTCTCTCTCTCTCTCTCTCTCTCTCTCTCAACAAACAAACAAATGATATCACCTCAGTGGACCAAAATGGGAAAGTAACCTCACAGGGTGATCTGATCATAAATTTCTAACTGGGCAGGTCGTGCTGGGTAGTCATGCCCTAGGCCTGTAACTTTAGTGAGTGGTTTCTAAGCGAGCCCTGTTCTTATGTGTCTAGGTTAATGTTCTTTTAAAATGCCAGAAATAATACCCCTCAAAGGCATAACCACCCTCAAGAGAGCACATAATCTTGTTAACTACCCTGAAATTTGATGCCAGACCCTCCTTGCTTTCTTTCACCTTCAAGCAATCTTTCTAAATTCCCTTCTTAATTTCAAAAATATAAAAGAAACTGCAAACTGCTATTCTGGGGAGCATTTGAGATATTCTTTCTCAGCAATTGTCATCGATTTTGGCTCGGATAAACTCTTATAAACATTCTTCACAGCTCTGGGCGTTTTACGGCGACACCTGCCAAAGCAGAAGAGAGGGGGGCAGTGCAAGCTTACTGTCCCTTAGCTGCAGTTCTGAAATCCAAGAAAAATCCGGGAACCCATTTTTTCTTCATCTGGTGCCAATGCTTACTCTGAATTGAGGCGAAGCTTTTTATAGCTTTTGTCCCATTTACTGTGGGTACTCACACGGTGCACAGCGGAAATATGAATACTGTTTTAAAAAAGAAACAACAGGCCAAAATGGAGTCGCTTGTGCTAAGCCAGGTCACCAAACCAAAACTCAGTAACTAACCCAATCGCAGTTTCAGCCTCTCCCAGGAGTGGGATCTTTTTTTTTTTTTTAATATATATTTTATTGATTTTTTACAGAGAGTAAGGGAGAGGGATAGAGAGTTAGAAACATCGATGAGAGAGAAACATCGATCAGCTGCCTCCTGCACACTCCCCACTGGGGAAGTGCCCCCAACCAAGGTACATGCCCTTGACCAGAATCGAACCCGGGACCCTTCAGTCCGCAGGCCGACGCTCTATCCACTGAGCCAAACCGGTCAGGGCAAGAGTGGGATCTTAAGCAAATTAGTCTGTAATGTCCTGATCAACTCTAGTGAGGCAATCTGCCTGAGGAGACCCCCCCACCCCACCCCACCCCTGACTTTCCCTAAGGCAGCGGTTCTCAACCTGTGGGTCGAGACCCCTTTGGGGGTCAAACGACCCTTTCAGAGGGGTCGCCTAAGACCATCGGAAAACACATATATAATTACATATTGTTTTTGTGATTAATCACTATGCTTTAATTATGTTCAATTTGTAACAATGAAATTGGGGGTCACCACAACATGAGGAACTGTATTAAAGGGTCGAGGCATTAGGAAGGTTGAGAACCACTGCCCTAAGGGGAGGTGTCCTTGCCTGAAACAATCCATCCCAGCCTCCTTCTGCCTATAGGAACCTCCCATCTTGTACAGCTCATGGGAGCACCTCTAGTTGCTAGATGGGATGCTGCCCAGTTCATGAATCGCTTAATCAAGCCAATTAGATCTTCACATTTACTCAGTTGAATTTTTGTTCTTTCATAATACATCTGATCATGTAAGATGGTCCCAGGCCCCACTGGGGGTCTTTAGGAATGTACATACCATAATACCTTTCTAAAATCAGGAAACTCCTGAATTACAGAATCATATCTGGCTCTTTGAGATGTGGTCAGAGATCATAGACCGACACTCCCATTAAATAGTGGCCCTTCAGCAACTTACCCCCAGGCAGCTTTGACCTTGGCATTGGGATTGTCACTTTAGTATCACTTTCTGCCCCTCTCCCTTCTCCTATGCCCCGAGGAGCTTGACAGCCTCTTAGGTGTGCCTTAAAGTTCCAAGTCATGGCTTTGCGGGTTTAGGGACCAAGGATCCAGAAACTGATGACAAAAGGTTCCTCTAGGAGTTGTGGACGAAAGGAGCCACATGCTGACCTGACAAGCTCAGGGCAGGCCTGCATGGCGGTCTTGCAAACTCAGAGATCTAAAGTAACCACAAAGGATGGTCTGAAATTAAACTTTAACTAAGGCAGTTATGGTGGGCAGTTACATCCTAGGCCGGTATCTTCACTGACAAGGTCAACTTTTACCTTCACTGAGCCTATCTGTCTTTTTGCATCTATGATAACATACCTTTGAAATGTCTGGGTAACTTGTAACTTCCCTTTTTCTGGAGCCCCTGGGACACAACCAAATGTGCTGGGCGCCAGGACAGATACCACAAATTCCTTTATTATGATGTTAATTGATCCAGCACCCACCTAAGTATGTGTCCATCATTTTACTTTTTATCCAATCTCAGGGGTTTCCCTTGCTTTGCTTTATCCTTCCTCCTTAATTTATCACCAATGAATTTCATGTAACCCACCTACGTCCCTCCTTTGATTGCAAATGTATAAATACAAATGTAACCCCGCCATTCTCCAGGGCATTATTTCAATTCGTTGAGGTTCTGCTTCCTGGCATATGTCGACAGTTTGGCTCAAATAAACTCACAAAAATTCTTTACAGGTTTCAATGGTTTTTTTTTTATGTTAACAGAGTCAAGGGAGAGGGGCTGTCTTGTTGCTGAAAGGAACCATCAGATGGTCACACAAGATCCTCATCCCATCACAGGCACAGGCAACTCAGGTCCACATCCTGGTCATTTTCAGCCCAGAGAGCAGCAACCGTGGGCCCGTGGCAGCTGCGGTACCAGCACAGTCGCCCCACGAACTATTTGGTGAATGGACAACCAGGTCACCATTCTCAGCCAGGGCCTAAGGTGTGGCCTCAGCGACCTGAGTTGAAGCTGCCACACGCTGGCCTCGTCCAGGTGAGCCAAAAGGGACTCAGAACCCAGAAAACATTGGGCCAGAGAGCTCCTGCCTGAACCAGTGAAAGCATTGTTTTTGCAGGTCACCTTTGATCCTTAACCAAGAGGCTTCGCTCTGTGTGTTACCGCTGTGGCCTTGGGCAAGACCGCCACCTCTCTCCGAGCACCGGTTTCCTTGGCGCAGGTCACATGTACCTCTCGGTCTGTGTGACAGCTTAATACGGTGATACGTGGAAAACACTTAGAATAGCGCCTCCACGCCTGGGTTGTCGTACATTAAAATCGCCCAGTACTTTCTGGGAATCTCCTTTGGACCAGTGGTCGGCAAACTGCGGCTCTCGAGCCACATGCGGCTCTTTGGCCCCTTGAGTGTGGCTCTTCCACAAAATACCGACTTCTGAGCATGGGCCACAAAGTTTCAATCGCACTGTACGTGCGCGCCCGCACGTGGTATTTTGTGGAAGAGCCACACTCAACGGGCCAAAGAGCCGCATGTGGCTCGCGAGCCGCAGTTTGCCGACCACGGCTTTGGACAAAGCCACAAAGTTCCCTGGGAGGGCAATAGTGAGGAGCTGAAATGACACACACACAGGCAGCCCCATCACACTGATGTGTTTTTTTGCATCAGTCCCTCCTGGCGTCACCTCTGCCCTGGGCAAAAAGCTCAGACTAGGGCAGGGGTGGGCAAACTTTTTGACTCGAGGGCCACAATGGGTTCTTAAACTGGACTGGAGGGCCGGAACAAAAGCATGGATGGAGTGTTTGTGTGAACTAATACAAATTCAAAGTAAACATCATCACATAAAAGGGTACGGTCTTTTTTTTTTTAGTTTTACTCATTTCAAACGGGCTGGATCTGGCCCGCGGGCTGTAGTTTGCCCACGGCTGGACTAGTGGCACATTGAGTCCTAACCACTGCCGGCCCCTCAGCCCCTTCAATACCTGCCCCGGGGCCCCTCCTCAGCACCTGCAGGCCGACTCCAGGCAGCGGGAGCAGGAGCCCACTGGCATTGCCCGGCTTTCCGTTGCTATTTCAGAAGCTGCTGGCAGTCCTTCAGGCAGGGCTGTGATGAATGACCCCTTTCTTCTTCCCAAGATGGTCATGAAAGGCACACACCAGCGCGGTGTGGCTTGGGGGGCAGCCAGCTGGCATAACCAGCAGGCCCTTCATAATCACAAAGGCGGGAAGTGGGGCACAGGGGGGGCTGTGCTTTTCCGCTTGGGAGTCTTCCTTGCACGGCGGGGCCAGAACTGCAGGGCCAAGGGAGACCCTTGAAAACTCACTTCATGCGTTTGTCACAAGTGACTCGTCCATGCTCTGCTCACGACTTCCAGGCGATGCTTTCCGGCGACAGTGAGGGGAGGGGGGAGCCAAGTCCTGCTGCAGACCCTGCCCACTGTCCCTCCCTGTGGCTCCTTGGCAGGTGATCCTGAGCTGCTATCAGCCCAGGAAGCAATGCCTGCACCCAGCAGGGCCACTGATCTGAGGCTCTGACCCAGGTCTGGGCCTCTGTGACCCTGAGGAAGCCACCTCTCACCACCCAGACCCACCAAGAACGACCTCTCCCCGAACTTCACTCAGCTCAGAACTCGTGTGGAGGTGGGAGACTGGAACAAGCAGACGGCTATCTCCTTTCTTTTCTGTTTCACCAATTTGTGCTCTCTTCTGCATGGTTTCCTTCTATTTTTTTTTCTAGGTTTGATTTACTATTTCTTTTCTAGCTTCTTAAAATGGAAGCTTAAATTAATGATTTTCAGCTTTTCTTCTTTTCTAATCTATGGATCGAGGCCTATACAATTCCCTCTGAATACTGCTTTAGCTGCAATCCCACAAGTTTGATATGTCACATTTTTATATCTTGTTTTAAAGACCTGTTTCACCCTTTTTTTGATAAATTAAAATATTCAAACAGAATTCCAAATTAAACTATTAAGCTCATCTCACTTTATTTCCAGAATCACTTTGCTGTAGATTCTCTGTAAAAAGATTTGAAAGAGTGAAGAAGCCCTGGGGATTTTAGGGTTCCCAAATGCAACAGAAGAGGGTCAAGGGGACCTTGCCCTTTGTTTTTGTGTGTTTTTTTTTAAAATATATTTTTATTGATTTCAGAGAGGAAGGGAGAGGGAGAGAGAGATAGAAACATCAATGATGAGAGAGATTCATTGATTGGCTGCCTCCTGCACGCCCACCACTGGGGACCGAGTCAGCAACCTGGGCATGTGCCTTTGACTGATATTGAACCCGGGACCCTTCAGTCCACAGGCCGACGCTCCATCCACTGAGCCAAATCAGCTAGGGCTTGCCCTTTCTGATAAACCACTTCAATTGAATGAAAGTTGTAAACATGAGAGAGAGAGAAACATTAATTGGTGGCCTCCTGTACAGGCCCCGACCCGGGATCGAACCCACAGCCTAGCTATGTGCCCTGACTGGGAATGGAACCCACAACCTTTTGGTGTACTGGACGATGGTTCAACCAACCGAGCCACACAGATCAGGGCAGAATAAGCCCGACTTTAAAACACACTTAACCCAGTTAACAGAAAATCTGCCCATGTTGCACACAATTAGGACCTTAGAAATAGTGTCTGCATGCTGTTGATCTAGACTTATTACGTTTATTTCATATCACTGTGATCATTTACAGCTGTTGAGACTGATTCTCGAGCACATGACTGTTCACAGAATTCACAGAATTCATCAGCTCACTGGTGTTTACATCCAAGGGTTCTCGTAGCACCCCCACATAGGACAGCCCCATGAGGTGCTTGTGTCTGATCATTTAGGACCCGAGTCTGGCTATTTAGGTAGATGTCTACAACATTATTGCTTCATTAGTCCTATTTTTAAAAAAGACTTTCTTTTTAAAAAATTATTGATTTCCGAGAGAGGAAGGGAGAGGGAGAGAGAGATAGAAACATCAATGATGAGAATCACTGATGGGGCATGTGCCTTGATGGGAAACTGAACTGTGACCTTCTGGTTCATAGGTCAACGCTCAACCATTGAGCCACATGGGCCAGACCATTAGACCTATTTTTTAAAATAAATTATTCCCGGAAACCCACCCTGCCAGGTGTGCTTCACACTGTGACTGAGTTCCCTTGTGGCACAGCTGACACGTGGGGCGGATGGAACCCCCACGGGAGAGGTGTGTTCTCTGCGGCTCCGAGGGCTGGCCGAGGCGGAACCATGTCCCCCTGCAGGTGCAAACACCTGCAGCTGCCCCTTCCCAGCCGGGTCTTGCAGCTGACGGACTGCACTCACCTAGGGGCCTCTCTGTAAAACTTAAGACATTAACAAGAAGGGCTCGGCGAATGGGGACTAATGCTCCTAACACAGCCGCTGACCATGCAGGGGAGAACGCCTGAAGCAACAGCAATACCTCAAGTCTCAGCCTGTAAAACGTGTTTCAAAGAAAATGATGTCCTCAGTGATTGTGGCTCAAGGGGACCGCTTTGCGAATGAACCTAAAGACTTCTCCGTAGGTTTCCAGGCTGGGTTTTCTGATTTTGTTCCATGTGAGTTTCTATTTAGTGAAAAAACATCTTGGAGATTTCTTCGTAGCCCCCAGAGCTCTGTGGGTCTGACCGGGGCAGGGCACTGGCTTCCTCAGGGCTGCTGGCGCTCTGGCCGCGTTTGGGGCAGGATCCCTGAGAAGTGGTGGCTGCGTCAGATCTGGAGACGGGAGCGGATGCGGCGTGCGGATGGCAGGCTGCGCTCGGGGCCTCAGTCCAGCTTCTTGTTGTTGTCTGTACTGTGCACAGAAGCTAAAAAGTCGACGAGGAGCTTGGCTGTCTTCCTAGGTCTCTCCATCACCACAGAGTGCCCACAGTTTTCCAGAAGTTCCACCTGGCAGTTGGGGATAGACTTGGCCAGCATGTCTGCCCCGGACACGTCGATCACCTGCAGGACAAGAATGGAAACTCGATGGAAAAGATTCAGACATCTGGGTGTACTTGGTGGACAGACTCCCACGGAGACCGCAGGGGTGGTTTTGGGGACCAAGCCGCTTAAGTGTTAGGGTTTGTGGCCTTCTGACACCGTGACTCATGGCTCCTGGTTTATTCTGCAACTCGGGGCCAGGAGTTGTGGTGCTGCCTGTGCCACTGAGGTGGAAACACAGTGCCTGCCCTTGAGGAGGTTCTGGTCTTGTAGGGAAGGCAGCAGGTGGGCAGACAAAGGCGATGTCACAGAGCGCTGATGGGGGAGGATCCTGGAAGCTGAGGGAGCACGAGGGTGGGAGGCCATGGCAAGCACAGGGACGGCCAGTATCTAGGGGCTGAGACACAGCATGCAGGGAGTGGGGAGAGCAGGAAGTGAGGGGGACACAGCTCACAGGGAGTGGGGAGGGCCTCGTAGGGAGGTGCGATGGGGAGGAGGGGCCCCACTCCTCCAACCATGTTGGGTGTCTGACCTTAATGTCAGGACAGTGGGGAGCCCCGAGGCTGTGTTAGGGACAGAGACGTGGTCAGGCTGGGCTGAGAATGCACCCGAGGGCTGGATTAGGGTGGGTCAAGCGTAGGAAGGACACTGGGAAGATACCAGAGGAGAACACTAATTACCAATGATCACAACTGGGGAGCTCTCTCTGAAGGTCTTTTGGGGTCCCCAGCTGTGAATTATGAGCAATGCTTTTCCAATGTGAAAGCCACAGGGCTGACACTTTTCAACAACTTAGTTAGTTCACTTCAGTTACCTGGGTTGCCTTGCTAGTATGCCAATCCAACTTACTTTTTCTCCCCAACGCCCTTGCTTGGTGAGGTATTTGCATTCATTCCCCTTCTCTCTCTCTTTTTAATCCTCACCCGTTTTTATTAATTTGAGAGAGAGAGGGAGGGAGGGAGAGAGAGAAACACTGATTGGTTGCCTCCCGTACACACCCGACCAAAAGCCAAGTATGTGCTCGAGATCAGGAATCAAACCCGAAACCTTTTGGTGCGCCCCTTCTCATCACTTTCACCCTCAACTCATCCCAGACAAGAAGGCCCCTCCTCTCATCTTAACAGCAAAAGCAAAACCCCAACACACTTGAGCGCTGTCTGTTTTTGAGCTTCATTCTCATCACCCCACATCATGAAAATCAAGATTTCCCACCCATTTGGAAACGGGGCAAGGAGAATGCAGAACCCCTGGGCGGCAAAAAGAAACAGTGAATGGGAAGCTTAGTGAGAGGGGTGCACCCCCTGGAGAAACGGAACTCCTCTGCCTGTCACTCACTCATAGACAAGGTTGCTGTGGCAACCGTCTGAGCAGGTAGAAAGCCTGGCTGCTGTGGAAATGCAGGTGGAGTCGACATGTCAAAGCATGAAAAAGCAGAAGCTCCCAATGGAGTCCCTGTCCTATAGAGATCAGAAACAGCTCACAGGCAAAAAGACCCACTTGAGCTTCTGGCTATGCCGTTAAATGCAGCATTCCCATAGTCACCCACGTGAAACAGCTGGATGGGCCCTCACGAGGGATGCACGTCCGTGGGAACCATGTCAGCGATTTGTTGGCAGGACATACAGATAAATGGTGAATTTTCCTCCACCCCTACTAGGGTGAGGGAAGCGAGGCGCTTGCCTCTGGCACAAACATTTACGTGGGCGCCAAAAAAGTCGGTAATTAAGACGAATACTATTTTAATGCAATATGTAAAAAAAATAAATGTTAGTACAGAAAGATCCATGATGAACAAAATATCAAAATTATAAAGAGACAGGATCCGCCCCTGCATTACACGACACACCTCCGAGTTCCAGCCCTGCCCTGTGCTATAGTGGCAGGTCCACTGTAAGCTGCTGGAGGGCAGATCCTGTCTGTCTTGGTCCTTATGGTATCCCCAGGGTCTAATACAGTGTCAGGCGCATAGTAGGTGCTCAACAAATATCTGTTAGCTGACTTAAATGTGTAGGCAGTCATTTGGTGGGTTTGTCCCTTTGATAGTTTGTTCATTCGCTTTCTTGTTCACTCATTCTCTGTGTGCTCTGGGTCTCTGTGTGCCAGGCACTATGCTGGCAGGGAGAAGGGACCTAAAGAGAAATACACTTTGCTGATCTCCCCACGGCCCTCCCACTCTGTGGAGTGAACGGAGGAGAAGTACTTGAATGAGTGAGTGCACAGAAATCCTCAGGAAGGTCTGCCAGGTCCCGATGTGCAGGGTGTGTACTGCCCACATCCAGGGGGCATCGCTCACATCGACGGCGATGCACACGGCTCCCCTGCAGTTGTGCAGTACAGCGCCCGCCTACACGGGTCCAAAGCGGGGGACACTGAATTCAGGCTGGCAGGGGCGTGTCTGTGACACCAAGTGATGACAGAGCAGGAAAAAAGCCAGACAGCTTGGGAAGCAAAAGGCCATGAAGCAAAAGGCGATGAATACCAGGCCCTAAAGTCTCTGCTACTTGGTCTCTGCCCTCAGGGTGGGCCAAAGCACACATAAGGGTCTGGTCATGTTTACAGCAGGCCCATGGGATGTCAGGCTCTTTTTCCAGAACCAAATGGACTTAAGAGCCCTGGAGGCAATTCTGGACCTTGGCAGAAGCCGGCTGTCAGAGGCAAAGGACACGAACAATGATTTGTTTCTGATAACTGGAGGAAGATCACCTCCATACACAGGTTTACCGTTGTGAGTACATGAAGTACAGTTTATTCTTATATTTTTATTTATTAATTATATTATTTTCAACAGTAGGTTTACAGTTGTGAGTATATGAGGTAGTTTATTCTTGTATTATTAATGATTATTGTATTATTTTCCACAGGAACAACTGTAGCCCTACTTTGCCCCACCCTATCGTTGTCTCGCTGGAGCTTCAGTCACCCGGCAGAAGAGAGGCCTATGATTTAGAGCAGCTGACTGTCTTGCTCAAGGTCACAGGCTAATAAAGGGCAAAGGCAGGGCTGGACTCCAGACTTTCCGACTCCAAGGCCAGTGATCTAGTTTCTGCAGTGTCTCTGCAGGTTCTCTCCTCTCTCCCTGCTGGTCCCCGAGAACCCTGACCACCTTTGGGGTTTTTAGAATGAAGAAAGGCCTCCATTGTTCTGACTCCGATTTCTGACTGAATGGCTCCCCGCTGGCCTAGCCCGAGCCTGCCTCTCGCACAGACACACACAAAGCTCCTTTCAGCGTCTGGGCGGCTGCAGAAGGGAGCACAGAGCCCGCCCCTCCCCACACCCTCATTCTGCGCTCTGCGTCCTGTGCATCCTCGGCCACACCTGGCTGACTTGAGGTAGCTGCTCTCTGCTGATGCCCTCGTCCCTCCCTCACACGCTGTGGGCACGGCCTGGCTTCTCCTCCCGTCTCTTCCTGGGTCATCGCACACAGTTGCGAGCCTGTGCGGCTGCAGCCTGACTTCCTGCCTGTGCTTTCATCAGCTGACACCGTTGGGATGTCCCGCAGGCCAGCAGCGCTCACAATGGTGGCTTTCACCTTGGGGTCCTCAGAGGATCTGTCTCAATGGGGACAGCTTTTCTCTAATATCCTTTGCTCACTGTATTCAAAGGCCAAGACCCTTTAACAGGCACTGCACTGCTGTCTGCCTGTGGGCCTTGTGAGGGCCCCATTTCTCACCATTTCTTGCTTTTCAAACTTCAGAGGAACTTTCAATAAGAGATGATTTCTAAAGAACAGTTGCAACCAAAAAGGAGCTTCTGGGTATAAATCAGGATTTCTCTGAGGGTTTATTATGGGTTGATTGTGCCTCCCCCAAATTCACATGTTGCAGTTCTAGCCACCGGGACTGCAAAATGCGGCTTTATTTGGAAACGGGGTCGCTGCAGATGTAATTAGTTAAGATGAGGTCATACTGGAGCGGGGTGGGCCCAGAATTCAATATGACCGGCATCCTTAGAAAAGGGGGAAATTTAAACACAGAGGCACGCAGGGACGGGGGATGCCATGTGAAGATGAAGGGAGAGAGCCAGGCAAGGCATCTATAAGCCAAGGGACACCAAGATTGTCAGCAAAGCACCAGAAGCTGGGGCAGAGGCATGGGACAGACCACCCTTCCCGTCCTGCAGAAGGAACCACCTGCTCACACCTTGGTTTCAGACTTCTAGCTTCCAGAACTGCGAGGCAATCAATTTCTGTTGTTTAAGCCACCCAGTTTGTGGTACTTTGTTGTGGCAGCCCTAGCAAACGAACCCAGAGCCATCTGACAAAACCTATTAAAATTAAAAAATGCACATGCCCTCTGACCCAGCGATTCTACATCTAAGAATTTACCCTTTAGATGTGCTCTCATGCTCCACAAACACACGTATAATCGTGCTCACCGAGGTATTGCTTAAAAGCAAAAAGCTGGAAATGACCTAAATGACCGTCAGAAGGGCACTAATTAAAAACATCATGCAGCTCTCAAAAAGAAGAAGGTGAAACACTGTTTTGGGCATGAATCACTCATGGAAACCTAGAGGGAATGTGTGATGAGGAGCAGGATATCTGCACAGTCTGCAAGTGTCTTCCCACCGACTGCTTATTGGTTGCGAGGGGAGAAAGAGTAAATCTACAATGAAGAAATCAGACAACACCCTATTATGTGTCTGAGGATGTGACATTTATAACTCATCAAATATTTTATCCAGAGAATGTAATATAACCTGCTTTTAATCATGAGGAAGCGGCAAATAAATTCAAATTGAGGAACATTTCATAAAATAACTGGCCTGTACTCTTAAATATCTCAGCGTCATGAATGACAAAGGCAGACTGAGGGATCCACAGAGACATCACCTGTAGTAGGTGACCCTGGAGTAAACCCTGGTTCAGGGGCCAGGAGGAGGACGAGGAGGCTTCTGTGTAGGACATTATTGAAACGACTGATGAAATTGGAATATGGATCGTAGATTAGATAAAAGCATCTCGTCCACGTTAAATTTCCTGAATGTGATAATGTACGGTGCTTACATGAGAGAATACTCTTGTTCTCAGTAAATACACTCTGAGGTATTGGGGTTCAAGGGGCATAATGTAAGCAACCTACTCCAAAGGGTCCAAACATATACACTGCTAGGTAGATAGGTGAGAATGACAAGCCAATGAGGCAAATGTAAAGCACTAGTTATGAATAAAATGTGGTAACAGAACGATGGAATGACACTCAGCAATAAAAAGGGACGACTGGTATATGCAACAACATGGGTGAACCTCCAAAACATGCTTGAGTGAAGAAGCCAGATGCAAGATTACTAATTATGATACCACTTACATGAAAATTCTAGACAAGGCAACACTATAGAGACAGAAACCAGATCAGTGGTTGCGGGGTCTGGGGTGATGAACTGTCGATGGTCAGGAGGGAATTCTGGGAGTGACCGAGTGTCCAACACCAAGGTGGATTTTACGGCATGTCAATCCACCTCCAGTAAAGCAGGTAAAAATTTGGGAATTTAGGTAAAGCATATACAGGAGTAGTCTGTACTATTCTTATAATTTTTCTGTAAATTAGAAATTATTTCAAAATATTTTTAAAAATAGAATGAGTAGATTGGTATGGGCTGATATGAAATGATTTCCCATAAATATAAAGGTACAAAGCTGTGTATATAGCATGTTTAAAAAACTTAAATATGTATGTAGCATGTCTGAAAAACGTACAGGTAAAACTTCTCTGTGCATATGTGTGCCTGCTAAGAACAGTAGGCGGACGCTGGCTGCTGGCTTTGTCCATAAAGGCCCTGGGACTCTGCCTGCCATTGGGTTGGGTGTTGTCAGTGGCTGCGCTGACACCACGACAGCAGAGCTGAATGGCCCACAAAGTCGAACATTTTACTCTCTGGCTTTTTACAGAAAAGGTTTGCGAATCTCTAGGAAATTGAAGAAATATACTCAGGACAGTAAGTGTTGCCTCAAGGAAATGGAAATTGGGATCTGGGATTTTCATTTTTAATCTTTTTATATTCTCTGAAGTTGTTGTTGTTGTTTTAGTATGTTTTTATTAATCTTTTTAGAGAGAGAGCATGGGAGAGGGATACAGAGATAGAAATATCAATGAGACCCCCACTGGGGATGGAGCTGCAACCTAGGCATGTGCCCTAACCAGGAATTGAACCAGCGACCTCTTGGCTCCTGGGTTGACACTCAACTGCTGAGCCACACCTCCAGGCATTCTCTGAAGTTTTTATACTCTATGGCTTTGATAAAAATAATGTGTAAAAATGATTTATAATTGCCTTTCATTTTAAAGGACCAATGTTGTTGCTCTCAACTCACAGCACGATGCTGCCACCAACACTGGCACTGACCCAGGGGAGTCCCTTTCTTCCTGGTCTCAGACACCAGCCCACCAGCTGGCTTTACCAACGGCCTCCCACTCTTCCTCAGAGGCCGGGGTACCTGGCACAGGTGGCCCCAGGGACACGCTACATACCTGGTCTTGTTTCCCCCAGATGATCTGCGTGGGGGCCTTGATCTTGTCCATGTTCTGGTGGAGGGAGTATCTCGACTTCTCATTGATGATTTCCAAAAACACTTTTTAGAAAAGGAAAACAAAGTGAACAAATGCTGGGCTGTGCCCTGGGCACCCCCGTACAGCATAGGACAGTCATCGGGGCCAAGCCGCCACTTTCTCTCTCGGGGGCTCAAGAAAACACACTCCGAATGTAAGAAATAAAAGCCAGCCACCCATGAAGCTTCTCTTGTCCCAGCTCAAAGCTCAAAGCAGGCTACTCACGCTTCCGGTAGAAGTTGTTATGAGGGATGCGGACGTCGACAAGGCCTTGCAGGATCTAAGGACAAATAATCCACAGTTAGAAGGCAGGAGAAGATTCACATCCTCAGGCTCCTCACGGCGCTGGGACAATGAAGGAAATTAAAGTCCAGACATTCATGGCATTGTCAAGGTTTTCAAGGCCTGGTACCCCGAATTCCCATGATATAGTACAATATGATGTAATTGCTCACTAATATCCAAATGCAGAATAAGGTCTATTTAGAAATTTAAACTATTGTGGATGGTGAGTCTCTTAAACAATAAGGAATTTAACTATTGCCCTAGCCGGTCATCGACCTGTGGACTGAAAGGTTCCGGGTTTGATTGCGGTGAAGGGCGCGTACCTTGGTTGCAGGTTCCCTGGCCCTGGTTGGGGTGCATGCAGGAGGCAACCAATCGATGTGTCTCTCTCTGTCTCTCCCTCTCCCTTCCACTCTCTCTAAAAATCAATGGAAAAATATCCTTGGGTGAGGATTAACAAAAAACAAAAAAAAACAAGAAAAGAAAGGGAGGGAGGGAGGGAGGGAGGGAGGGAGGAAGGAAAGGGAATAAACTATTGGGAAAGTCTGGGAGGGTGCAGAGTCCCTTATTTATTGCTCAACGTTGTCTTGGCCTCCCCTGCTGAGGTCTGTGAAGGCTGCAGCAGCTGTGGATCTCCTGGACCCAGACACTGACTGAGAGGTGCATGGCCAGAAGGAACACAGCCCCCACTTCCCCTGCCTCGGGGCTCTTGAGGTAGGTCCTAGGTTCACATTAGCAGCCACCACTCCTCTCATCTTCCTGGGAATGGTCTGAACCTCTTAAATGCACTCTCAGGAGTCCTATGCATGGATCGAAGTGGGAAAATCAGCCATAACTGCTCTGGACTAAACCAACTCCTGGAACATGACTAGAACCTAACAGGACCAGAGTGCAAGTCCAGAGGTGAGCCAATGGCAAGCTGTCAACACACTGTGCTCAGTGTCAGACATTTTCTTTGCTCTATCTATCTGCACCCACGCATCATATCCTTCGGGCATCCACCCGTCCATCCTCCACCTC
The DNA here is from genome assembly GCF_000147115.1 of Myotis lucifugus. NCBI lineage: Eukaryota > Metazoa > Chordata > Mammalia > Chiroptera > Vespertilionidae > Myotis > Myotis lucifugus. The sequence goes on from NW_005871414.1 coordinate 807,164, forward strand.
TGCTCCACCTACCCATCCATCCACCCGTCCTGCATCTCTGAATCATATGTGCATATGTCTACTGATGCATCCACCTGCTTGTATCCACCAATCCATCTACTCTCCATCCTGCATTCCTAGACATCCTCCCACCCAGCCAATCAAGCATCCAGCCATCCACCTATCCTGCATCCTAAATCATCTATGCATGTGAATACACCATTTCATGAATCCATCTATCATGCATCTACCCACACCTCCATGCTCCATTCCCGCGTTATCCAGGCATCCTTGCATCCACTGATTCATTCAATCTACACCTAAGACCTATTTCATGCAAGTATTGTGCCAAAAGCTGAGGATAGAGCAGCAAATTAAGACAAAGTCCCTGATCTTACAGAGTTTAGACTGCAAGACACAAACAGACAGACAGACAGACAGACAGTCATAACACTGGTGCTTGGTTGCTCCTTCTCTCCTACGAGGGGAAAACTTTGGAACTGCCATTTATTTTCTCCTGGCATTTTCATCTCCCTGACAACTCAAAACTTGGAATTTTCTAAAACTGTTTGGCCACTCTATTGGGGGAAGAGATCGGTGCCTGGAGGGGATCAGCACAGCTTCACAACTGAAAAGGATTCAGGGCCCGACTGGTGTGGCTCAGGGGTTGAGTGTCGACCTATGAACCAGGAGGTCACGGTTTGATTCCCGGTCAGGGCACATGCCCCAGGTGGCAGGCTTGATCCCCAGTAGGGGGCGTGCAGGAGGCAGCTGATCAATATTTCTCATCATTGATGTTTCTATCTCTCTCTCCCTCTCCCTTCCTCTTTGAAATCAATAAAAATATATTTTTTTTAAAAAAGGATTTTCAGGAATAAAATATAGGACAGAGTCTGGGTGCTTCCTCAGAGACAGGATACACCCAATAACTGAGTCATGCTCACAACCTCTGAATAGAGCCCATTCTCTCACCTCCTACGAGGACCCATCCACCCTGAGGCAGGGTCCAGCTCTTACAACAGGGAGATCATCTGCTGTTATGAAGCCTCCGCCCTGGACTCTCCTCTCTTGGTTTTCTATTCTTTCCTCAGATGACTCCATGCAGACACAGGTCCTTTAATATAATCATCGGCTGTGGCTCTAATTGTCTAGCTCCAAACAGACTTCCCTCAGCAACACCTGCCTGCTTGACATCTGCGCTTGGAGGCCTCACAGGCAGCTTGAACTTAAGGCACCCAAAATGGAGCTGTTAGCTTGTCCCCTAAACGCACCCTCCCTCTCCTTCCATTATTCAGGAAATGCTGCCTTTATCCAACTCAACTACCGGAAGTCACCTGTGACTCCTCACTTTCCCTCATCGTCCACATCCAATTTGCTGGTAAGTCCTTGTTCTTCCTCCCAAAGCATTTCAGATCTCCTGTCTCCACTGCTGCCACCCTCGTCCACACCGCCATCATCTTTGAGCCACATCAGCACCCTCGTGGCTTTCTCTGCTTCTGTCTGCACCCCCTACAATCCTTCAGGGGTTCTCCGATCCTACTTAGAGAAACCCAGACTCCTTCCCATAACCCATCCAGTGCTACATGATCTAGCCCAGTGGTTCTCAAAGTGGATTTGGGGAGTCCATGAGGTTAAACTATTTTCATAATAATACTACATGTTATTTGCCTTTTTCGCTTTGACTTCCTCAAAAGCAGACTGATTTTCAGGGCCTACAGAACAAGGGACAATGTCACTCTGGTGGCTAATGAAAGGAGTGCATCTATATTCTTGTGTTTTAAGTTTTTATGACTTTTAATTTCTAACATGGTAAATATCAACAGTTATAACTTTCACCAACGAACACTCTTTGGTATTCTCAATCATTTCTGAAAGTATAAAGTGGTCCTGAGATTTTTCAAAAATTGAGAATCTCTGGTTGAGCCCCTGCCTCCCTTTCCAACCTCATCCATCACATTCTCTCCCTCATCCTTGGGGCTCCGGTCACCCAGGGCCCCTTTTAGTGTCTTGAACTTGCCTATATTTTTTCTAACTCTGAACGTGCTATTCCTTCAAAGAGGCTTATCCAATCTTCTGCTGCCTCCCTGTTTTTATTCACGGCACCATCTTCATTTCCCCTAGAAAACTTACTATAATTTTTAAGAATCTGTCGACTTGTTGATTGTCTGCCTCCCCACTAGCCAGTGTCCACCCAGGAACCTCTTCTGTCTTATTCATTCGCCACAGTGCCCCAGCACAGTGCCTGACACATCACGGCCACGGTACGGACGCTGAGTGAACAGACAGGTAAGTGCAGGGAGGAGGGTGCGTGAAGGGAGCTGTGCTGGCCAGTGCAGCCCTGGCAGGAGGCAGGCGCCGTGCTGCTGCTGAGGTCCCATACCTGCTGGGGCACCTTGAAGCGGACGTAGGAGCAGAGCTGCAGCATCTCGCTCATCTCCTCCGGGGTGGACGGGATCAGCGGGATCTTCTCTACGGCGGCCGATTCCTGCAGTTCTCTGAGCCGTCGTACGAACTGATTATCAGTTGGGTATTGCAGGCCTGGGGGATTCAAACCAAAACAGCTTGGCCATTCATCTACCTTCTTACCAACCCCCATCTTAGAAAGGGAACTTCTAGTATCAGCTAATATGTTTCAGGGGTGTTTCACCGGATTCCTTTTTAATGGGTTCTGCCATCCTGGCTCAAGGTCAAAAGCACATTCTGAAGAGAAACAGAAAAAAAAATCCCTCCAGATACTTTACAGACGGGTGACCAGCAGCATGGGGAGCCCATAAGAAAACCAAAGCTCAGCCCCTCCCTAAGTCTCCTGAATCAGAGCTGTCTGTTAGCAGCTGTCCGGAGACTTATCTGTACGATAGAGTTAAGAAGCATTAGCCTGGAAGACAGCTCGCCTGAGCCCCTTTCACATCTGTGCTGTTGAGAGGAGATATCACGAAATGCATGATGTTAAGAAAACGGAGAATTGAAGGAACTGACCACTCCTCCCTTTGTCCTGGACCCACGTAATAATCTCTTATTTGGGGTCAATACACAAAACAGTGAGAGCAAGTCCCCCTCTGAGCCATCCCCCATGTGGGGGCAGCGGCTGCCCTCTGTACAGTCTCCCTTCCTCCAGGAGAGCACCAGGTGCCATCGTGAGACTGAAAAGCTTTGAGATGGCTCTGGCTGGTTTTGCTCAGTGGTTAGACCGTCACGGGTTCGATTCCTGGTCTAGGGCATGCATCTCGTTTGCAGGTTTCCCAGCCCCAGTAGGGGCACATGCGGGAGGCAATCAATTGTTGTATCTCACGTCGATGTTTCTCTCTCTGCCCTTCCTCCCACTCTCTCTAGAAATAAATGGAAAAAATACCCTCCAGTGAGGATTTGAAAAAGAAAGCTTGGAGACGGACCATTACTTCCTGCCCCCTGGAGCATGGCACAGGAGAGTTTACACAAACTGATGTACACAGGAGGGCAAAGGTAATTTCCACCTCCAACAATGAGCATATCTCTGGGTGTTTAACTTAGCTACAGAACTGGATTTTATTTATTTTAGTTTTTTTCTATTTGAAGAACTAGATTTTGGAAAGGCAATGGCGTTGATACTAAGCTGCAGAAATCCACACTTTACACATCTCCTACATTCAGTAGCTCCTTTAAATCCATTATGGGCACCGACTGGCTTTCGCAATGCCATGAGGGCAGATTGCATGATCTATTTCCTTCCACTTTAAAAATAATCCAGACTAAATGCCATGTGGTATCTTGCATTGGGTCCTGGAATAGAAAAAGGACACGAGTGGAAAAACGAATGAAATCCAGATAAAGCCTGGAGTTTAGTTAACAGCAATGCACCAATGCTGGTTTTTTAGTGTTGACACATTTACTGTGGTAATGTGAGCTGTTAACAATGGGGAGGAAAACTGGATGAAGGGTAGATGGAACTCTGTACTATCTTTTGCAACACTTCTGCAAACGTAAAAAAATTATTTCAAAGTAAAAAAAGTTTATCTTTCCATTTTCACATACAAACAGTTTTAAATTTTCAATGGAAACTCAGGCATACAACTCTTTGAGCAAATGAACATACACTCGAAAAAGCCAGTTAGATCTGACCTCCCATAACCGATTTAAAATCTAATAACCTTCCATAGGAGCAGCTTCTCCAATTCTCAAACTTTATTATTAAAAGAACAAATGATTCCAGACATGGCGCTTGGGAAGAGGAGGAGAGAAAACCCATTGGGAGCTTGACTTCAATTACAATGTCCTCACCAGACCTGAAACTATTTACTTTCAGAGTGACTGAAAGGTTTTAAAGGTTCGTTTAGTTACGTTTTAGTGAGGTATACAGGTTTGGCTCCAGGCTGGGTTCTAGTGGGAAAAGGGGGTCGTGGACATGAGTCACATACTGGAGACAGTGAACACAAACTGACTTCCAAAAAAGCTGCAGCTTGGTTCTGCAGCCAGACAGCCTGGGACCGGTTCCTATGCTGGCTCGGGCACTTATATAACTTCTTTGTACCTCAATGTTCCTACTAATAAAATGAGCACACTATCTTGATCTGGAAATAACTACATATGTAGAAGGTTACTGAGATGTACACTTAAAATCTGGGCAATTTACATCTTACTCCAATGAAGTACCAGAGAGACAGGAAGCAAGACAAGGAAAAAGAGAAAAATTAATATTTTTCTGACATATTATAAATCCAAGTTCAAAGACTAAGGTAAGGATAATGAATTCTAAAAATCCAACTTCAGATCATAATTTCTGGGGACATGTTACAGCTCAAGTTGACATGTATACAAGTAAGAACAAAGAAACTAAAGTTTGTTGATTTTTTAAAAAGATCTTGTAATGAATAAAGATCTCTGAGTTTTTGGCAAAAAAGAGGAGAGACGTAATAATAGTACCAACACTTCATAAAGTCACAGTGATGGCAACAATGAACTCTATATAAACAGCTTAGCTCAAAAGAGCTCAATAAATGTTGGATAGTAATATTATTATATTTCAACTAGAGGCCTGGTGCACGAATTCATGCACAGGTGGGGTCTGCTGACCTGCCCCGATCAGGGCCGATTGGATTGGGCCAGCGCATGGGGGGGGAGACACATGGGAGGTTGGCTGGCTGGCCCCACCCCCTGGTCCAATGCCCGGTCCAGGAGACAATTTGCATATTAGCCTTTTATTATATAGGATGTATTTACGTGCTGTAAAGTATGATACACATTTTAATTAACCACCAAATTCTTTGTGGAATAAGGCTGGCTCTATAATTTAAAAGTCAGTGTGGTTATGATTATGGTTTTGTTTTGTTTTGTTAATCCTCACCCAAGGATATTTTTCCCACTGATTTTTAGAGAGAGTGGAAGGGAAGAGGCACAGAGAGAGAAACATTGTTGAGAGAGAAACATTGTTGTGAGAGACACATCGATTAGTTGCCTCCCACACATGGGATCAAGCCTGCAACCAGGTACATACCCTTCCCCAGAATTGAACCCAGGATCCTTTAATCCACAGCCCAACACTCTATCCACTGAGCCAAACCAGCTAAGGCATGATTATGATGTGTGTTTTTTAATCCTCACCAAAGGATATGTTTATTGATTCTAGAGAGAGGAAGGGGAGAGAGAGAGAGAGAAACATGGATATGAGAGAGAAACATCGACTGGTTGCCTCTTGTAAGTGCCCCAACTGAGAAAGAACCTGAAACCTAGGTATGTGCCCTGACTAGGAATCGAATCCGTGACCTTTGGGTGTATGGACGATGCCCCAACCAACTGAGCCAGAGCAGCCAGGGCTAGGATTATGGTTAGACAATTAGTGTTTGGTTAGTTTTCACGAAAGCGTTGCATATCTCTGAAGGACACATCAAAAGATGATTCTAAAAGCCAGTCACAGCAGATACTGCCACTTGGTCCTTCGGAGATGCAGACCCTTCAGTGCTCCCCTCGCTCGGGGGGACATTCTAGCCTGGAAACTCACCAGCGGGGCACACGAGGGTCAGGCTGCCGATATCCGACGGGTAGTAAGCAGCGTACACGCCGGCCACATTGCCGCCCATGGAGGTGCCCATCAGGTGGAACGGTTTTTTGTTCAGCTTGAGGCATTCCACAAACTGGGAAGGAAAATGAGAAGGGGGGTTGGTTATGCAGCTGTAGACAGTGGCACTCGTGATCGCAGAGCAAACAACCTCCACTGCCTCTGGGGACAAACGAAAAGCATATTGATGAAAGGGGGGCCGGAACCTCTCCTGGACCCGTTATCCAGATGGACCCCGAGGCAGGCAGGCACTCACCTTTACCTGGCACAAGTGACTGAGGGGTCATTTCTGAGTATAAAACCAACAAAGATTCTCCTAATTCTGAGTCAGCAAACTTTTCTATAAAGGTCCTGAGAGTAAATATTTTCTGCTTTGTGGGCCATCTGATTTCAGTAGCAACTACTTAGCTCTTTTGTTGTAGCACAAAAGCAACTAAGACAATACGTACATGAATGAACATGGATGTGCTCCAATAAAATTCGCTTACAAAAATAGGCAGCAGGCCACATATAGCCCATGGGCCATGGTTTGCTGACTCTTGCCCTAATTTAAAGTCCTTCTCATCCTTCCAACCATCCATTCATATAACTATCCACCCATCCATCTATCTATTCAACCATCCAACCAACCACCACTGATGCTTTAGATAACTGTTTATCTTAAAAAATATTAATTGGGTATCTGTTATGTACAAGGAAGTATGGTCAGCTGCAGAAGATACAGCAAAGAGCCAAAGAGACAAGGTTCCTGACCTCATCAAAGTACATAGTTTAAAGGGGGAGGGGGATACATACACACATTAAATAAACATCCTTATCTGGGGGAAATACTAATATCAATGTAAAACGGTGGATTACTGAATTCTGAAATGGTCCACGAGCCCCAGGACCTTGAAAGCCCAGCCAGAGGGGGGCTGAAGATAGATGCTGAAGCAGAACGAAATGCAAAGAGCATCCTCCCCATCTTCCCCAGCGAGGCAGAAGGGCTTTTGCGGTCATCACATAGTTGGTAAGCAGAAACACAGACTCCAGGGAAATGGTCTTGAGAAACACTAAACTTCCTCAAAAAGCCAAGAAAATGCTCAGATTGTCATATTTCTTCATAACAATTGCAACAGGCCGAGAGGAGAATCGTCTGCAATAAGCCCTGGCCCTCCACAGCCGGCCAAGGAGACCACTGGGGTGCCACTTGGTGTGCAGTCACTTAACAGAATGCACTGGAGCCTCGTTCCGAGTCAGTACTGCTCGCCAGGCGTAGGCATGCAGTGGAGGGCAAGACCCACACTCTTGGCAATTGTTGGTGGAGCCCTGCTTACCTGGTGTATCCTCTTGACTTGCCCGTCTATGGACAGGTCATCCAGGGGAGAGCGGGTGGTACCCTCATGTCCTGGCATGTCCACGCAGATCAAATGCAGGTTCTTTGGAAGGAACTGAGGACACACAGGCCCAGAGAGTCAGTATGTGGCATGCAGACAATGTCGGCCCACTTTTCTGAGAAGGCTGCACCTACTTACCAAGTAACCTAGATAGCCAACCCTGGGGACATATGGTCCTGGGCCACTCGGAGTTTTACCCTAGTAACATCTGATGGGAATAAGCACTGCCAGGCGCCTCCTAGGGAGCAGAGGCCCGGAGACTAATACATACATAAGTGAAGGGAACTCGGAGGATGACTGGAAAAGGGGGACAGAGGTGAAGGCAGCACGCCTGCATCTCTCAGTTTTGACACCAGCTGACAGGTACTGCCTCCACCTCCCCCCCCGCCCCCCTCCCCCGCCCCTTCCACACTTACTCCAGTCGTTCAGCCACTGACTGGGAGCTAGAGGGTTGGTTTTGTTCTGCTAGAGCCCTGGCCAGCCCTGGAGCCCACAGGAGCAAGGCTTTCTTTAAGAACCATGTCTGATCACCCCGATTCTAGTTTCTTCCATTTAAATATGTGCCGCTTTCCACCAGGAAACGGAGAAACATGGGTTATCAATAAACAAATACCCGACTACATGAAAGATGCTTATCTGAATTGGGGACAGGAAGGGAGAGGGTCAGGAAGGCATGAGGATGAGTGTCCTCACAGTGGAACTTGGAAATAAAAACACAAGTAACTAGAGGGTGTGTGGCCTTTTCACTCCTGGTGTGGGTCATCCTTGAGGTAGTCGGGTACAGTCCTGCTTGAGGTGGGAGCCTGGGTGCTTCCCTCCCAAGACCTCCCCAGCCCCAACCTCCACCAGCTGGTCACGCCTGCCAAGTGAAGCAGGTTGCCACACAGGACAGAAAGTGAGCGATCTGGAGAACTATCCCAGGGAGTTGCCAAATCAAGATCATTTCTCTAAGTAGGTGAGGAAGAAAGGAAGAACAGAAAGTGGGGGGGGGGGGGGCAGGATGGAGGAGGGAGGGAGGAGGATGAGGAGGCATCAGGGAGAAATCGGGGGAGGAAGAGGAGACACGTGGAGTCTAAAAGAACAATGATTTTTTCAAAGCCTGATCTTGCCAGTGAGAGTTCTGAGATGAAGCTGCCAGAAACCTTTCCTAGGAACTACTCATGAGGTGAAATGATTTCTAAGGCACAGATTTTACAAACAACATTCAACTCAATGCATTTTGTCTGATAAAAGGATGTGAATCATGTATCACACTAGTGTTAAGATATCTGAGCCACGGTTCTGGGTTCCCTTTGCTCCCTCCCATCGCTGGGGACGGCATGTCCGAGGGGAAACCCATTTCCCGGCCACACCTTGACCAAGTGGAAACCCGTTCCCGGCCGCACCTTGACCAAGCTGAGCCACATGTCCTTGTGGGCGGAGAAGCCGTGGAGCAGGAGGACGGACGGTCTGTGCCCAGGCCTGCCGCGGAAGGAGTAACAGAACTGATAGTCTTCATGCTGAACATAGCGGACCTGCATGCCCAAGGCCCGCCGCCAGTACCTGGAAGGAAACACACAGGCCACGCCAAATCAGCACGCTCCAGAGCCGTGGCCGTGGGAGGGGCACAGGTCCTCGCGACAGGCCCACCTCGAGGTCAGACCAACACTTCTCCAGAAAGTACCTCAAATGAATATGGTGGTAGGTATGTCACCACATAATCACTCTAAACCAGGAAGGGGAGGAGGGGTATTTCTTAGGAAGCATGACACGAAATAACCTGTTTTGAACACATATTCCTAGCAGTTGAGTGTCAGTGCGAAGGAGCAGTCGGCAGTGGGATCTCCCTGGGTGTCTGACTAGCCCTCACTCTGCCTGGATTGTTTGAGCTTCTGCAGAATTGGAAATGGCTGGTGGTAAGACTGGGAAGGACGCCGAAAAGGCCACGACCAAGCTGGTTTCCTCGAGCCGAGTCGGCTAGCAGTCTGGTGGGCCATATTCACCGACACCTGGAATCTGAAGCGAGCAGCCATGGACATGTGGGCAAGACTGCCACTGTGTGCAGCACAGACATCCTGGAGTAAGTACAGCACTTCCCTGCAGAGGTCCTTTAATTGACAGGAAAAGCATCAAAAACTTCAAGGTAGTGTCTCTTGCAACGTGCTCTTCATGGAGATGAAGAATTGGACTCTCGCCCGGCTGGTGCGGATCAGTGGTCGAGCATTGACTTATGAACCAGGAGGTCACGGTTTGATTCCTGGTCAGGGTACGTGCCCAGATTGCGGGCTCCAACCCCACTTGGGGGCGTGCAGGAGGCAGTCTATCAATAATTCTCTCTCATCATTGATGTTTCTATCTCTCTCTCCTTCTCTCTTCCTCTCTGACATCAATACACACAAAAAAAGAAGTGGACTCTCATCAAGGCTGCAGTTGCTGGTGGTGGTATCATTCACACACCCACAAATCTCTGGGAAGAAGGAACACCAGACAATTGTCTCCAGGAGGCCTGCCTTTCTTCTGATCTCGGGACTAACGACTCTAACAGCTGTCCAGTGCTGGCGATTCTCTGTAAAAAACACAAACTTCCCCATTTGTAAATCTAGTTGAACAAGTTGGAGATTTAATTAGCGTTCCAACCAACCTAATTTCCTTCATTTGAGTCTTAGCCATAAAGTGTTACTGTAGCTTTAAAGTTGGTAAGGATTCTGAAGTAGTGGATTTTGATGGAGTTGACAGTTTTTTAAAAACTCTTTGGATTTTAATTGTGATGCAGAAGTTATAACAAACATTTGGTTTTGTACAGACATTATTTCCACTCCAGCAGATAAGCTCAGTAAAGGTCACAATTCTAACTCTCCCCAGAAAATAAGAACATATTTTTTATACAGATTTTGAGAGTGAGAACTTTTTTTTTTTTTTAAGAACTATCTGCAGTAGTCCTCTGAGTTTATTCGCTACAACATATGGCAGCTGGTTGAAAGCTCAGCTTCTGTTCGTTACATAAGACTTGGCAGTGCTGGAGTTGGGCCTGAAATTGATTTCAATACGAAATTACCATCTAAACACACTGAACTTTCTGCATGAAGAATCTCTCCAAGATGAGAGGCAATTAATTCAATCAGAGATTCACTTTGTGGTGTACTTTGCACCAAAGAGGTAGCCAAGTCTTGCAAAAGCAAATAGCCCAAGTTGACTGGTTTTAACCCTTTATGTAAAAGAAGGGGAGGGAAGATGAGAACATAAATTCATATTTATTTCGAGCTGCATCCCAAAAGCATAGGAACAAAAACAAGACACTACTAAGGTGAGCATCTGGAGTAGAGATGGGCAATACAGTGAGAAGTAGATGGAGAGGCAACAGAGGTGAGAAGGAGCCTTATCACTTTCTTTTTACTACTTTTGCAAATGAATGTATTGCCTATTCAAAACATTAAAAATAGAATGAAATTGGCTAGTTTAAAGCTCTTCTTATAACAAAGCAAGCTTATTTCAAAATTCTAAATCGTGCACCACAATACAAATTTGTTCGTTCATTCATATGCCACCTCATTCATTTATTGACTATATGATCTTGAATCTCATCTATCTATAATGAGGGGGAAATGTCTCATTCTACTGCGGATATGGTAAAGATTAAATGAGATAATCCATATACAAAGTTTTGTTTGATGCTCAATATATGCTAAGTATTCAATAAATGGTAGTAATTAGTATTAAATAAAAAAGATTATATTTTTGTAAATATATCACTTGCCAAAACTCAAGGGGAAAATTTGCAACATATATGAGGGCCACATATTCATTTAACATATAAAAAGCTTACAAAATGATAAGACCCAGGGCTAAGACCCCAATTCAACAATGAACAAAATAAACAAAAATACTATTCAAAGTAGAAGAGAATTAAGGACTAACAAATATAGGAAACATGTTCAATTTCACTAATACCTAAAGAAATGAATAGTACAACAAGACATACCTTTTTAATAATCTAAATTAGAAAAATGCCTTTAAAATAAAAAACAGCTCTGGCCAGTGTGGCTCAGTTGTCCTGTGCACCGAAAGTTTCAAGTTTAATTCCTTGTCAGGACATATGCCTAGGGTTTGATCCCTAGTAGGGGACATGTTTCTCTTGTACATTGATCTCTCTCTCTCTCTCTCTCTCTCTCTCTCTCTCTCGTCCTTCCCCTCTCTCTAAAACCAGTAAAACATATCTTAGTTGAGGATTAAAAAAACACCCAATTATATGTTCAACCTTTCTAGGAAGCAGCCTGGAATTAAGCATCAGGGGTCTGTAAAAACCTCATGCCTTTTGACCCAGTAATTATACTTCCAGGAATAATCTGTTCCAAGGAAATAAGCAGAAATCTTAAAAAAAAAAATTCTAAAGATGTCCGACAGTGCTATTTCAATTAGAAAAAAAAAATCTGCACTAATCTTTATGCCCATAAACAGAAAATTTATTACATAAATTACAATGTATCCAGATGATGTAATATGTTGCTGTTTAAAAAAAAATGAGGTCTTCAAAGACTAATAACAGGAAAATGTTTATGACATATATCAAATGGAAACATAGGACTCAATATTTTTATACTATTGATTCCAATTCTGTTAAAAAAATTTAAACTGTATACAGATGAAGTGGGGAAACAGGTGGTGAGAAAAAAAGAGGCGTTGAAGAAAATGACTTGGGGGTGACGGATAATTTATATTTTCTGTTACCTTTTTATAATCTTCCACTCCTCTATAACTCTAACACTAAGAGGAGTATGAGATCAAGGGAGAGCTGGAAGGACCTTGCAGAAATGGTGATGTTGCTCAGACATCTGGATACTCAACACCTATTGGTTCAGCGGTAGACAACGCAGCAAGGTGTGCACAGCACAGACAGGGCATGGGAAGCCAAGCATGACAGATCCTGAGTGAAGGGAGATGGGGCTGGAAGGGCAGCCTGGGAGCTGGGCTCAGGGCGCGAGGAACCCTCCATTACCAGGTGGGTACTAGTCCAGGTATCTCATTTAATTGCTACATCCCTGGAAAACTTCACCTAGGCTTTGGAAATAGGAGCTTGAGAACCACTATTTTCAGTAACTTCAAATGCTCCTCTCAATGGAAGAGTAGGAAGAAGACTCCTTAAGCTACCAGGTCAGTTAAAAATTATGAAAGGAAAACAAACAAACCCAACTTTCTTTAGTTTAAGGATAACAGAGAATAAATTAGCTCTAAATGATAAACTTTACAAAGGCAGAACTCAGAAATAACTGCAAGTGGCCTGGCCGGTGTGGCTCAGTGGTTGAGCATTGACCTATGAACCAGGAGGTCAGGGTCGATTCCTGGTCAGGGCACATGCCCGGGTTGCGGGCTCGATCCCCAGTGTGGGGTGCGCAGGAAGCAGCCAATCAATCACTGATGTTTCTATCTCTCTCTCCCACTTCCTTCCTCTCTGAAATCAATAAAAATATATTTTAAAAAATAACTTCAAGCGTACAGGACAGAAACAAAGGGAAGAATTACACTGGAATAAACAAATGTCTCAGGAACAAGATCTTTCCCAGATGAACAATCTTCGTACAAAAGCCGAACTGCTCCTGTTTCAGGGACAGACGTCACTGAAGCCCTTCAAAAGCAGCCTCCATGGGGTTCCTTCTTTGAGAAAGGCGCCCAGGGTCTGGACCTTTATTTCACGAGTGCTGCCTTCTCTAGTTTACAGGATCCTCTGAAGACAAGTATTTCTACAGTACATTTCTTTTTTTATTATTGTGGTAAAATATAGATAACATACAATTTACCATCCTAACCATTTTAAGTGTACAATTCAATGCATTAAGGACATGCACAATATTGTACATCAACCATCACAACCATCCATTTACAGAATTTCCTGTCATCCCAAAGAGGAATTCTGTATCCTTTAAACCAGTGGTTCTCAACCTTCCTAATGCCACGACCCTTTAATACAGTTCCTCATGTTGTGGTGACCCCCAATTTCATAGTTACAAATTGAACATAATTAAAGCATAGTGATGAATCACAAAAACAATATGTAATTATATATGTGTTTTCCCATGGTCTTAGGCGACCCCTGTGAAAGGGTCGTTCGACCCCCAAAGGGGTTGCGACCCACAGGTTGAGAACCACTGCTTTAAACAAAAACTCCACATTCCTGCCCTGGCCGATTTGGCTCAGTGGATAGAGCGTTGGCCTGTAGACTGAAGGGTCCCAGGTTCGATTCTGGTCAAGGGCACATGCCTGGGTTGTGGGCTCGATCCCCAGTGTGGGGTGTGCAGAAGGCAGCCAATTGATGATTCTCTCTCATCATTGATATTTCTATCTCTCTCTCCCTCTCTCTCTGAAATCAATAAAAATATGTTTAAAAAAAATTAAAAACAAAACAAAAACTCCACATTCCTTCCTGTCCTTAAGCCCCTGGTCATCTCTATTCTACTTTCTGTGTCTGAGTCTGCCCAGTCTAGGTATCTCACTCATATAAGTAGAATCATATAATCTTTGTCATTTTATGCCTGGCGTACTTCACTTAGCATGATGTTTTCAAATTAGCCACAGTATAGAATGTGTCAGTACTTTATTCCTTTTTAAGGTGAAATAATACTCCATTCTATGGATATGCCACATGTATTTATCCATTCATCAGTTGATGGACATGGGTTGTTTCTACCTTTTGGCGACTGTGAATAATGCCCATGAAAATTCACAAGCTTTTGTGTGGACATGCTTTCAGATCTCGTGGGTAAATACCTAGGAGTGGAATTGCAGGGCCATTTAATAGCTTTAAAAAAAAAGAACAAAAATCAACAACAACAAAAAAATCTTTTGAGGACCCACCAGACTTTTCCAATGCACCATGTTGCATTCCCACTAAGAGTATATGAGGGGTCCAATTTCTCCACATCCTTCATTGTTATTTTTTAGAGAAACTTTTACCTAAAGTACAAGTCATACAGAAAAATGCACAGATTGTAAGTGTGCCCGGAGCGTGGCCACTCGTTTCCACAGGGATGTGGGCTGTGGCTGCTCCCGCAGGTGGCACCAAACGCTTCGCCGTGAGCCACCAGAGCCACCACCGGAGGTGCCGTGGCCACAACAGAGGGCATCTGACTCTATAAGGCCCTCCCGGCGACCCAAGGAACCTGGGGGCTGCGGACGGTGTGGCACAGAGCTGGCTTCGCACGGGTGCGGGCAATTAGCCTTCGTGTAATCACACCTCTGCTTGCAGCCGTAGCCATGGTGACGGGCCACAGCACCGAATTGTATTTTCCATTTCAATTTGATTTGTTTAAGAAAAATAGCATTTGTGTGTGGAGTCCACGGAGCCTCTGCAGGGCACGTGGGGCACACGCTCTGGCCTCTCCATGTCAGGCTACACGGGATCCTGGGCCCAAAGCACGCCGGCTGCTAGGGCTGCAAGGACGATGGCATTTCAACAGCTGGCGTCTCAGCTTCGTCAGCGCAGAGGTGGGTCCTGGGTGAGCCTCTGAAAGGGTCACCACCTCCCAAGAGGGAGGGAGTAAAAAAATAAATAAAAAAGCTCCCTCCTGTTCAAGCAGCTTCTTTTCAAGGGTCAGAGCCTGGCTGGCAGGTGGAAAATTCCACACTCCAATGAAACAAAAGGGAGCCAGAAAGGAGGGCAGATACAGGGCACATGCCAACCCCTGCACTCCTCTCTGTGTGCACAAAAGGCAGTTCTAACTCCCAGAAGCCCCGGTGAAATCTCAGGGCGCTTCCCGATGGAACCGGGAGGAACCTGGCCTATCTCGGTATTTCCTTCACCAGGGGACGCACACCACGCGGTGGGAACGGTGCTTTCATTTGGTAAATGGACTGTGGCTTGGAAAGTCCCTGAAGCACATCTCGGGAAAGCTACTCCCTTCTCAACAGCTGAGCTTCTGATTCCCTGGAGGAGAACGGCTCTGCTGGGGCTGCGCGTCTTTCACACCCGCTTAGACTTTCACCAGAGAGAAAGGAGGCACCGCCTTCGGGGGCAGCAGTCTGTAGGCCGGCCGTGTTGAATGGTATTCTGCTTATTTTTACTGTCTTATATTAATTGACTAGGGAAGGCAAGCTTTCCACTTAAGGAGGTGATATTTATACTGGTATTGCTCTTAAACTGATTTAACCTACAGAAGTGACTTACTCTAAAGAGAATGTCAAGGCAGAGGGGGTAGTGTGCCGATAGGGCAAGCAACCACGAAGGCGGTACGAGAATGACATGATTGGAAACGTCTTTTTCTTTCTGCCACGTTAGGAATGAACACTTCTAGCACAAATCTGAAGCCATTCTGTCCCACCCACATGCCTTCTCCAGGTCCTGCTCTTCCTAATTCATTTATCAGATCACATCACCGCACCTGTCAGAAACCACTGGATCGGAACCCAAGGACCGAGAACCTGCCATCGGGATCCCCACCAATGCGCACAATCCTTGCTTAAAGAATCAGTGACTTTGGGAGTGAGGGTGGCCTCCTGGGCAGAGATGCCATCAGAAGCCCGAAAGAAGTTACTTGGCAGGAAGCTACCACCAATCATTCCGGAACACTCCCAACATTCAAAGCAGGACATCCTTCAGCTTTTCTATATGCTTGAAATGTTTCATGGTACAATGCTGAACAACCAAAAGGACAAGCAGAGAAGATGACACTGTTTTGGTTCCCCTGAGGACTTCAATTACAGAGTTAACTCACCAGTAATAGATTCTTATCAGCGCCGAAGGCCACAGAAGAAAGGAGGCCACAAATGCCAGGATGGGGATGGCCAGCGTCCCGCCCGCGATCACAAACATGTTGACCACGTCAAGGTCCATCCTGCTCTTCAAGGCCGGCTGGTGCCTGCGGGGCTGAGAGAGTGACGGGAGTGAAACTCTGTCGCGAGAGAAGGGGGATGAAGCAGAGGGGAAAAGAGAAGTGAAGGACCCAGAATGAGGACAAGGATGAGGAGGAAGCAAAGGCAGGTAATGGCTTAAAAAAACTCAACAGGCATGACCTCTCCATGTAATGAAGGATCCCCGAGAGGATCCGAATGGTATTTTAAGCTGTAAAGAAAACGCTTAGGACTGCCGGGGAAATCTAAGTAAGGACTGAATAGTAGATAATATTATTGTGTTGGTGATACAGTTCTGGAGTGTGAGGTGAAATTGTGGTTATCTTTGCACGTAGGAGAATGTCCTTGTTCTTAGGCGATGTATGCTGAAGTATGAAGGGAACAAGCATAGTGATATCTACTACTCACTCTTAAAAGTTGAGGAGAAAAATATATAATGTGTGTGCATGTCGGTGGGGAGAGAAATAAAGCAAATATGTTGAAATGTTAACCATTGGTGAATCCAGGTGAAGGTTACGTGGTAACCTTCAACTTTTCTATAGGTTTAAAAATGTCTATAGCAATTATTAAAAATTAAGTTACGGAGGACAGAGGACCTTAAAGGAATGAAAAAATATACGTGTACACTTTTCCAGCTAACTTAAGTCATCGGTCTACTACATGAGAATTTCCATGTAATCATCGCTTTTGTCTTTTCCTACTCTGGTGACTTTTGAAACGTGTCCAAAATCATGCCAGCAATTAAAGAGTAGGATGTGGCTTGCCCCAACAAGAATCTTGTATCCCAGAACATAAAACAGTACCTGGCAAGTATCTGTTGCTTGATAATGCTCATTGCCTGAATAGATCGAAAAGGAAAAATGCACTCACTTTGCATATCTGCTGTGTGAAGTGAGGCACTTCAATGTTAAAGACAAGGCAGCACTCGGTAAAGCCAGCTGATGTCAGGAAAACCAGCTGGCCATCATGGCACCCGGGAGAGTAACACATGCTCACATCCCAGGCTGGAGCCTGCTCCGGCCTCCTCCTGTTAATATCCAGGCTGTGCATTCCAGGCCTTTATCTCTGAACACAGGGACAAAGGTTCCTTGGGTAGAGGATACGGGGCATCTCATGCTCCCAAGTTTAGTCTGGGGCGAGCGGTAGGGCATAACATGTCACAAATGTTTTTTCATGTTCTCAGACTTTAGAGACTGGGGAACCCGAGTTCCAATACCTTAATCTTAGGGTACAAAGCAAAATTCCAAGAATAAATAGAATATAAACACTTTCAAAGATACAAGAGCGATGACCTTCATCTGTTAACTACTGTATGCCAGACCCAGTGCAGGCAGTTCATATATACATCCTCTTATTCCATCCCTCCCCACATTATAAGGTAGGAAGCTTTTCTCCCGTCTTAAAGAAGTTGACAAGTGCCCCCACGGTCATCCTGCAGGTACATGGCATGCCCTGCATTTCAACCCAATCCCGCAGGTGCCCCTGGCTCATGCCACCTTTGCCCCCTCTCTGAGCTGGCTGCAAGCAGATACTTATTTTGCATCCATTATGCACAAGGCACCAAGGTCAGTGTCCCCATCAGCATGCTTCACACTCCTCTAGAACTGCTTTAAAAGCAAGTAACCAATGACCTGGTGACCTGATTCCTGCTGGTGTCTTTTTAAAACTATCCAGTGCTGCTTGTAATTTTTTCCTTTGATTTTGCAATATGAAAATTCTTTCCACACTGCTTTCCACTAGATAAACACGACATCATTCTTCTTCTCCTCCTCTTCCTTCTCCTTCCTCTTCCTCTTCTTATTTTTTTTTCTTGTGAATTTGTTTTTGTGGGATGTAGCGGATGGGTCAGCGGCGGTTCTGTGCCACCAGGGTGCTGTACACTCTACTCTTCCTGGGATAACCTTTGGAGCCTTTTCTGTTCCTTGGAGGCTGCTGCTCTTGCTACAGCAGCCTCTTCAGGCCCACGGCTGAGTGGCTCCCCTTTCAAAGAGCATTTCCGCTTTTTCTTGGGGACACTCCTAGTTCCTGCCTCTTCAGGGTCACGGACTGGTTCCTCTTTGGGGAATGATGTCTGCCTCTGGGAAGACTTCCACTGCCAGCTGTCTCCTCAAGGTCCCTACCAACCAGCGCCTCCTCTTTCTTCAGTTTAGATAAAGAGACAGGCGGGTCTCCCAGCCCATTCGCCCGAGGAGCCCCCTCGAGCTTTTGCTTTTGCTTCTTTTTGGGTTTTCATGTGTCTGGCGTGTTACCGCTGTTACGGAGATACTACCTTCTTGAAATCTGAGTATAATATCCAGCTATGAAGTGCCATTGCATTTACCCAACCCTGGTTTCTGAAACTAGGTTCTTATTCCTCAAAACTATCACTAACGATCAACAGTTGGGGGTGTGCAGGAGGCAGCCGATGGATGTTTCTCTCTCATTGATGTTTCTATCTCTCTATCCCTCTCCCTTCCTCTCTCTATAAAATCAATTTTTTAAAAAAAGACTTTAAGGTTATACTGATTTAATTTTTGGCGCTTTGCCTCTATGTCCCAGTTAAAGTAAAATATATTCTCATTAATGTAGATGGAGACGGAGGCTGTATATTGACGGCTGAATTTTGGCATAGTGGCTGTACCCTATCAATAAAGGCTGTAAGTGTTGTGTAAAAAACTTGCGCTGTTTAATGTGCGACTATTTAAATTAAAGTGAATTAAATACAACTCAAAGTTCAGTTCTTCAGCCACACCATCCCATTTTATGGGCTTGAAAGCCACATGTGAACAGAAGCTGCCCTGCGGACCAGCACAGCTTAGGGCTCTCCACTCCTGAAAGCCTCTTACAACCCATTCCTTATGCCCCTGGGGTTCCACATTCACGAGGCATGTTGGGTGGGAGGGAAATCCCCGCCAGTGTGAGTCAGACAGACCACACGCGGCTCCCGGCTCCCTCAGCCACCAGGCGGGCCCAGGTCCTCACTCGTGGCTCCCATTCCTGTCCTGGGTGCTCTCTCACAGCCCAGCTCTGCCAGAGGCACCTCGCAGTCCCCTCCAGGGATCAGCCTGCCCTGGCGAGCTCTAAAGCTCCACAGGACCCCAGCTCTACCTCCAACGCTGAGCTCCACGGCTCCACCCGCATCCCAGATAACCAACCTGCCCCTACAAGCCCCACACAGCCCCGCATTGTCTTCCCTCGCGTGTCCCCTTCATGAGCACACTCACGTCCCGGCTGCCCGATGAACTCCTCTCTGCCTTCGTGGCTGATTCCAGCGTCACGCTGCCCAGGAAAACATCCTGGTCCCCACAGGCCCAGGACTTCAGCCTCCCTTCCAAGTCAGAGCCCTCCTCCCGGCAAAGTCTCTGCGAACTGCTTGGAGGAGGTTCTGGGTGCATATCTGAGCTCTGAAAACCTCCAGGTGCTCACACCCTTCCCGCCAGTCCTTCTGAAATCACCCACCGGAGGGTGGTTTCCAGGGAGCTTACAGAGGAGTCCCAGGCTCCTAACTGCCCCCCCACCCCTTTTTAATCTATGGTTTAAAAAAGCCATACTCACTGTTCAAGGAGCACAGTCTTCTTTCCCAACGGCTGCTGGCTCTGGTAGAAGATGAAAATGAGATTCTGAAATTACAAAAAGCGAAAGCAAGGACGCGTTAGGAAATAGGAGCTAAGTGATAACAGCCAGCAAACTGCTGGCTTTGCGGGAGGCGCAGAGCTCTCCTCGAGGCAGAGGCCAAGTACAAATGCCCGGTGGCTTTATAGTCGCCTCCGTCCAAGTCGCCTCCCCCGGTTGAGCAACCCGCACAAAGGGCAGGGCGTGCCAGGTCCCGGGAGGGCAAGAAGGAGGTCAAAGACCAGCTGAGGTGAGAAGAGAAGCATGGGAGTGAGAGGAGGAACCTGGTTGTCTATTGGAGGATCAACTTAACGGAGACCCTCCAATAAAAACTAAAACTCTCCTTCTCCATCGGGGAACAGGGGTTACCTAAAAGCTGTCCTCGGAAAGAAACGAGAGGAAGGTGGAAACACCGTGCACGTGGGAATACTATTTCTACTAGAGCAGCGGTTCTCAACCTGTGGGTCGAGACCCCTTTGGGGGTCGAACGACCTTTTCACAGGGGTCGCCTAAGACCATGGGAAAACACATATGTAATTACATATTGTTTTTGTGATTAATCACTATGCTTTAATTATGTTCAATTTGTAAAAATGAAATTGGGGGTCACCACAACATGAGGAACTGTATTAAAGGGTCGCGGCATTAGGAAGGTTGAGAACCACTGCCCTAGAGTAACTAGCTCCGATTCAGGGCTAGACAGAGCACGGGAGCTGGGAAGGGCACCGCAGTAGGAGAACGGAGGGAAGGGTAAGGGAGGGCCAATGCACAAACCCCGAATTATTTCTGAATATGGTGGGCAGTTAGACAGACATGAGCAGGGCCAGGACAAAGGGCCAGGGACAGAAAGTCACCAGGGCAGGAAGCCCCAAGTGCCTAGCAAGCACCTAGCCATGGACAATCTGTAGGGTGGGACCTCGTCCCCAGGCGACCTTTCCTCCCCGTGCATCCTGACGTGGTGTAGACCCCCGGACCTTTCCTCCCTCTGCATGACACCCAGGCCTCAGTTGTGTTTTAGCTCCAGGCCCAGAGAAGCAGCAAAACCAGACAAGCGACACCATGGCTGACCTCGGGACCCGCTGCATTGAGTACTGACCCCCTGCCCTGGCTCTGGCCCCTTAGTGGAGACCATGACGCCTGGAAGCTGATGAATATTCTATTGGATTCTAACCTGGGTCCCCCCCCTAAGATCTTCACCATTAAAAGCGTTTAGGATGGAGGACCCGTGCCTGAACCTATCCCCACCCCCTTACCATTACCTCCCTCACTCCCAAGCTCTGAGGGTCCTTCTTCTGCCTCTGTAACTCACTGACCCGTTTCCTCTACCACTCACTTCTTTCCTCTGGAATTTTCTAAATACATCGTTTGAGTCTTGGCTCTGATTCTTCCTAGCCAGAACTCAAGCAGGCTGGTCTAACACCCAGGGCTGTTCCTCCTGCCACCAACAAGAGGATCAAAGAGTTAAACATAAAAAAACAAAACGATAAAAGTTCTGGAGGAAGACATGAGAACTCTTTTAAAATATCTTCATGGGCAAAGTCTTTCTAAGTAAAATATACAACCAGAGGCCATAAGAAAAAGATGAATTAAGTTGACATCATAAACATTTTTTTTAAATTAATTGTTTTTAGAGAGGAAGGGATACATACACACACGCAGAGAGAAACAATGTCTTCTACTTATGCATTCATTGGTTGATTCTTTTTATTTTTATTGATCTTTATAGAGAGAGGAAGAGAGAGGGAGAGAGAAACATCAATGTGAGAGCAAAACATTGATAGGCTGCCTCCTGAATGCCTCCAACAGGGATCCAGCCCCAAACCTACACCTATCAGGAAGATCCTCTAGCCCAGTGGTTGCCAACCTTTCGGACCTCATGGACCACCAGTGAGTCTAGCCAACGGACCTAACCGGCCAGGGCATAACAATGTTATTCATTCATTCATTCATTCATTCATTCATCCTTACCCCAGGATACGTTTATTGATTTCAGAGAGAGAGGAAGTTGAGAGAAAGAGAAACATTGATGTGAGAGAGAAACATCAATTGGTTGCCTCCCGTACGCACCCCAACTGGGGATCGAACCAAAACCTGGGTATGTACCCTGACCTGGGATGGAACCCGCAACCTCTTGGTGTTTGGGACGATGCTCCAACCAACTGAGCCACCCTGCCAGGGCATAAAAATGTTCTTAAATGGCCACATGGAAAGAAGTTAACTTTTGTTGATACATATCAGAGGCAACAGAGTAATTTCCTTAATGTACAAAGGGCTCCTACACATCAATATAAATATCAATAAAATCTAACAGAAAAATGGGCAAATGATCTGAATAATTTACCAGGAAGTAATACAAATGACTCTTACAAATATAAAAAGATGCTCAATCACATTTAAAATAAGAGACATGTGCCCAGCTGGTGTGGCTCAGTGGTTGAGCACTGACCCATGAACTGAAAGGTCCCTGGTTCGATTCCCAGTCAGGGCACATGGTCAGGTTTCAGGCTTGGTCCCCAGCTGATCGATGTTTCTCTCTCATCAATGTTTCTATCTCTCTTCCTCTCCCTTTGTCTCAAAAAAAAAAAAAATCAATAAAAACATATTTTAAGAGATATGCAAATTAAATCTATAAGGTAATGGTAATGTTTATTTATCACACTGGCAAAGAACAAAAAGTTTAATAATAGACTATATTGCTGAGGCTGTGGGGAAATAGAGGCTCTCATACAATGTGCCAATTTACATTTCTACCAACAACTTTATAGACGGCAATTTGGCAAAATCTGCAGCAATGTTATATGCCCACACACTTGAGCTAACAATCTCACCTAAGAATTTATGTTTATAACTAACTGAGCATGTCTGAAAACATGCCGTGTTATTTGTTACAGTATTACTTATTATGGCAAAAGACTGGAAATAATTCAAATGTCCACTTATAGGAAACCTATTAAGTAAATGAGGGTATAACTTTGCAAAGAAGTATAATGAATAGCCATTAAATACAAGTAAAAGTAAATGTAAGCCATTAAAATAATGAGGCAGTTCTATTTGTCTCTATCAGTAATAACCTCCAAAGTACATTGTTAACTAAAAAAAGCAAGGAACAGAAGAGAGTGGATGGAATAACACCTCTTGCATTGAGCAGAAGAGAAAAAGAAGTACATACATTATGCTTGTATATGTGTGAACCGTTTCTGGATAGATGCACGAGAAACTGTCATCATGGCTGGCACTGGAAAGGGAAATGAGGGGCAAAGAGCAGAGATAAGGGGGACCTTTCGCTGATGCCCTTTTGTTCCTTTGGATCACTACCATGTGCATGTAGGGAAGGCTTTCCCTATGGAATTAAAAAAATAAACTCCCAAAAATAAAATGGTCCGGCCCATTTTTGCCCATTCCCTAGGCCAGTGGTCGGCAAACTGCGGCTCGCCAGCCACATGCGGCTCTTTGGCCCCTTGAGTGTGGCCATGAAGTTTCAATTGCCCTGTACGTGCGCGCCCACCCGTGGTTTTTTGTGGAAGAACCACCCTCAAGGGGCCGCAGTTTGCCGGCCCCTGCCCTAGCCCCTAAACCACATGTGGCCGTTTAAATTTAAATTGATTAAAATTAAATAAAATTTAAAATTCCGTTTTCTGATGCCATTGCAA
Organism: Myotis lucifugus; assembly: GCF_000147115.1. Classification (NCBI taxonomy): domain Eukaryota; kingdom Metazoa; phylum Chordata; class Mammalia; order Chiroptera; family Vespertilionidae; genus Myotis; species Myotis lucifugus. The sequence continues at coordinate 830,605 of NW_005871414.1, forward strand.
TAACCTGGTTTAACAGGAAGTGAGTAAAGGGGAAAGGGAGGTGATAGAGGCATGCCAGTTACACACCTTCGCCAAAAAGCTGAATTTAACATGTCAAGGCTGTTCCCTGCTGACTGAGGTGGGGAGGGACTGGAGGGAGGCAGGGACACATGCCCACTGAGGTCTGAGTGATGTGGGACGGTGCTTTCCCATCAATCACACCTGAAGTCAAGCCAGTGGCCAGAATGGGCATGGTCACTCCAGCTCAGGAAACCTGAGTTCAGCGCGCTCTCTCTCTCTCTCTCTCTCTCTCTCTCTCTCTCACACACACACACACACACACACACACACACACACACACGCGAGGGCTTCGGACTCCTGCTACAGGGGAACGCGCTCCCCGGTGCCAGCATGGTGCACACATGAACTAAGAGGCTTTCATTAGCCTGGACGCTGAAGCACACCCACCCAGTAGCAACATGGTGCGGAACCTCTGCACACTGGCCCTGCTTCTGGCTCTGCTGAGACCCCAGCTGCACCTTTGCCAGGACTGGCTTGAGGGGCAGGGGGCTTTGGAACCTAAGAAAAGTGACTCCATGCAAATAAAACCTGCTTCCACATCCCATCCTCCCGTGCAATTCTTAGAATATTCATTTTCTGAAGATATCGCAAGAATGACACTCCTGCAAGTGACCAGGGAGTTTAATTCTCTAGCGCTGCCGAGGCTTCTGGCTGAGCGGCTCTCCCCCTGGGAACACACTGACCACCAGGGGGCAGCTCCTGCATTGAGCGTCTGCCCCCTGGTGGTCAGTGCATGTCATTGTGACCAGTTGTTCTGCTGTTCGGTCAATTTGCATATTAGCCCTTTATTATATAGGATTATATATAAGAGGATATTATAAAAATTAAGTTACAAAATTTTTATTAAAACATTTCTTACGTACCGTTATATTGGCTGGTCTGAAAAAACATTCGTTGTGGGCTGCATGTGGCCCACGGGTCGTGAGTTTGACATGCTTGATGTAGA
>NW_005871414.1:832088-834098 GCF_000147115.1 Myotis lucifugus
CCATGGAAAAAACACAGGGCTGCAGAGTTACAAAAAGGTTTCATTTCCATAAGACAGGGAGCAGGGAGCCAGCAGAAGTTACATTTCCATAAGACAAGGAAGGTGGGAGAGGCAGCAGTTACATTTCCATAAGACAAGGGAACCAGGAGTAGCAAAATATCTCTATTTATGAAATAAAGGAGGAGGAAGAGAGCCCAGAGGGAATGGGAGAACATGGAGGGAAGAGGGCCTCACATGTCCCATGTGAGGTTTGACCTTTGAGCTCAGGAGTTGCTATAGTGACCAAATCAGGAGGGAATAGTGACCAGTCAGAGGGGATATCAAGGCACAAAAGTCTGCAGCCTTTATAAACCTGGGGAGAAGGAACCCGGTGGGACTCTATCCCCTCCCCACGTGGGAGTCTGTACTTGTTCTTCAATAAATTTCCACCTTTGCTATACCATCTTCCGGCCGTGGTTTCACTCTTCGACTCCCACGGACAAAGAATCTGGGGAAGCCATCCTGCCCAGGGGAACACCGCGTGTTCTAGTCCCAAAACCCCGTATCGGCAGTTTTACCACTTATTTTATACATCAGAATCAAACAGGAAGACATTCAGTGGCTTACTACTGCATGAAATCCCTTGGTAACAGATTAGGGAGGCAGGAGAAAGCAAAGCAGGGAAATCTCTGGGACTGGATAAAAAGTAAAACTAATAGACATACTTTTTTTTACATAGGTAAGTATGGAATAGTTAACTACTGACATGGTAACAACAATGAGGGGATTTGTAGTCTCTGCTCTGTTGCTGGTTGTGCTTGGAGGGGTCCAGAAAAAAGGAAATTGTAGGGAGCGGCTATAGGGTTAAGCCTCGGACTGACCTGTTGGCAAAGCCACAACAAGTCCCAGATTAATCATAAGATTAAGCTTGATCTTATGATGCTCCCTAGATCCTATCTGGGTAGCTAATGGGCTGTGGCAGGTGCAGCAAGTGCTGCCAAAACAAGCGAAACTCACAAGAACATTATAACTATGGTGACCACTACCTTATTTACCTCTGACTATAAAATAAAGGCTGAGCTTGCCTCTGGATCTCTCTCTGTGGCCTCAGCCAGGAACAGGAGATCCACCTAGACCCAGCTTATTCTCTTTGTCTGTCTTTTCTACATCCTTCGCCACCCCCTCTCAGGCTCGTCGAACCCTTGACTGAGCTGGCCCACCACAGGAAATTACTTTGATATTCCAAAGGTGTGATCTTAGATGCAAAAAGACAACAGACAGGCTCAGTTAAGATGAAGGTTGACCTTTGTTAGGGAAAAATACCACCCTAGGACATGACTACTCACCATGAACTGCTTATAGTTGGAAAGTTTTAATTTCGGACCATCCTATGTGGTTACTTTCGATCTCTTAGTTTGTAAGGCCGCCATGCAGGCCTCACCTGAGCTTGTCTGGTTTAGTATGTGTCCCCCTCCCCCCTTACACACACACACACACAAAAGGCAGGCAGATCAATCAGGGGCTCAGCTGGAAGGCAGGTGGCTCACTACCCTGTGATGGATCTTCTAAAAAACCATCCTGGCCAAGAAGGGAGGCAATGAAACTTGCAACCCCTGCCCTGGGCTAGCCTAGCACCTTCAAAACATCAGCCTCTGGGTTCAAGATGTGGGCTGTGGTGATCGTCTGAAACAACCACCTGCTTGAAATCACATTTAAAACAAGAAAGCCCTACAGAAACACACGCCTGTTTCTGCTGGAGGAACGATGAGCCAAAAGCCACTTGACCCGTTACCTCCAAGTGAAACAGGTAGAATAAAATGTTCCCCAAAATGGCTCCATCGAATTAAGCCCTGCGAGAACTGATAGGATTTTTGACTGGTGAAGCAGGCTCTGAAAGAACTGAGAGAAGGGAGAGATGCAGAGAGAGAGAGAGTTTATTTTTTACTTTCCCTACAGGGAAAGGACTGGTGCATTGCTAATCAATACACAGGCAAAGAACAAAAGCTGCTCCTCCTTTTAAAGCCTTGGTTA
>NW_005871414.1:837489-906399 GCF_000147115.1 Myotis lucifugus
CCCCCCCGACAGGGATGCATCTCCTAAACTCTAAGGGACCCCACAAGGCTTGCAACAGGGAGGAATGGGCAGCGGCAGCTCGTCCCGGGCTAACCCCCTGACCCTGTCCCCACGGCCCCTTTGTCTCTGACTTCTTTTTTTTTTTTTAATATATTTTATTGACTTTTCACAGAGAGGAAGGGAGAGGGATAGTTAGAAACATTGATGAGAGAGAAACATCGATCAGCTGCCTCCTGCACACCTCCTACTGGGGATGTGCCCGCAACCAAGGCACATGCCCTTGACGGGAATCGAACCCGGGACCCTTCAGTCTGCAGGCCGATGCTCTATCCACTGAGCCAAACCGGTTTCGGCTGTCTCTGACTTCTTAGTGAGCCAGAGCAACCCAGCCAGGGCTCATTTCCCCACCTAGTCCCTCTCCTGTTGCTTCTTCTCTCCTAAGCCCTTCCTTGTTTCACAGCTCTATTAAACGTCCTCTAAAAGTCCCCTGGACTTGTGTTATAAGATCTTTCCTGAATGAAGTCAAGAACCCCCACACTCTCGGCCAGCCCTAGACAGACCTGCTAAAGGCCAGGTCCCCTTTCCGGCAACACCGTGACATGTCATTCAAACAGTTCTCCAACATCCTTGCTTTCATTTCATGAAATCCCTCTTCTCTCACAAGAGTTACAATTTCACTTTCTCCTGTTTGTCTTGTATTTGCAAAATGGTCTATGATTTGGGACCCAGAGGACCCAGATGTGAGTGCTTCTAGAGCCTGGCTGGACGTAAGGGTTGAAAACAGAGAGAGGGATGTTTTCGGTAGAAGTTGAGGTGCTGCAGAGAAAAGAATGCCCTGAGGCCCCATGGGAGGATGGGATTGTGTGGAAAACTTTATGGATGGTGTCAGGTTAAGGGAGTTCCCCTCCATGGTCCCATCTCTGTCTTGCCATGGGAAAAAGTCCAATCTTGTCTTCAAGGCCAGAATTAAGGCCACTGCCCAGCATTTCTGTTCCATATTAAGATCCAGTCCAGCATCTGGCTGGCTTAGTTTGTGTTCCCAGCTGCATTCCATGGCGTGTGGGGCCTGCATGGCCATGGGCACATGGCAGGCCAGCACGTGGGGCAAGTGCGGGTCACGGAGAAAGCAAGAAAAGGGAACAAGGGGAACAAGAGCAAGCAAGAGAGGGAGCTCTGTTGGGGATTGTAACCAAGAGCTTAACCAGTCAAGCCTTCAAGAGTTCGTACACTTGCAGCGGCTTCATCCTCTAGCCACTGATCTGTTTCCCAGGTTAGACCGACAGGCCAGCACCTTCCCTACGTGACCCTGGCTTCACTGTGCAGGTGCCCACCTCCCCCTTTGTTCGATCTCTTTCCCCCGTGATCTGCAGGGAATGGACAGTGGTTCCCTGGGGAGCATGAAGCTGTAGATTCCTGGTGAAGCTGCCCAGGTTACCGTGCTTATAATGTCTGGCCTTCTTTTGCTTTCTTTCTCTTATTAATACTAACTGGCCAATTATGATGATAACAGGATGATGGAGTGGGACCGAAGTTTGTAAGTGGCGAGTCCATTAATACTTTCCTGTTATGATAACTTTTATTTCCCCTCTATCATCTGGAAACTGTGGGGAATCAGATCCAAGACACGGGTAATTGATCCTCTGGTGACTGTACCTGAACAGGGCATTTTTCTCCATTTCCCCCACCCTCTCTACCTAGAAGATACCCTCGACCAACCCCCGCCTTCTCCTTTTCAAACCCTTCTGGCAGAGCTAGGAGTTAACCTTCCCTTCTCCTCTCATCATAAGTAACCACTCTCCCTGCCCTAGAGTATTTTGTAAGAACACCTCTCAGGGCATTTGTAATGTGTGCCTCTTATCATAGTCCTTGTGAGAACACTGGCTGTATCCCACTAGGCTACAAGCTCCTCAATGACAAGTCTTACTACATCTCTGCAACAGCCATAGCACTTGAGCACACTGTGCCTGGTGGGCACTTGGTAAATACCAAACAATAAGCTGGAATGTCATGAGCCAACAGGGCTGCCAGGCCAGCACCACTGCAGGCCATTCCTTCAGTTTATTTTGGCCACCAACAAAATGAACATTCCTCATCAGAGCCATATAATTATAGAGCCTTCCGTCCAGATGGGAAGCTGGGACCCAGAGAAATTGAGCAGGCTGCTCAATGTCACACAGCTCTTCTCTGCCTCTGCCCCCAACCCACCAGGGGCTCCCAGTGACCCTCGGCATGATGTGGAAGGCTGCCGGGAGCCGGTCCATCCTTGCTGCAGAGAAGAAACATCTGCACAGCATATGTTTCGAGGTACCTGACGTATATGGCATACTGTTCTTAATGTTTGCTCTCCTTAGTGCCATGTGTTTTGACCAAGGTCACCTCTCCAAGAAAGGTTGTTTCCCCAGGTGGGGATCTTTCCCTGAGGTTAGGGAGGGGATACAACCCCTTAATTAAGTGCCAGGCGGGTAGTTAAGCTACATAATCTTTACTCCCTGGAATGGAGATAAGAAACGCCCTAACCTTTGTAATAGAAATTGACAGGATTAAAATCGGCTGGTATAAATACGGATGTAACAAGACAATAAACATCAGATCATCAGATCCTGATCAGATCCTAACCATAACCTAGCCAGAGAACATGGCAAAAGATCCTGGACAGAACTTGGCTACAGAACTTCACTGGAGAACCTAGACAGAACATGGCAAAAGAACCTGGATAGAACCTGGCTAAAGAACCTGGTGACTGAACCTGGCTGGAGAACCTGGAGAACCTGGCTGGAGAACCTAGCGAGAGAACATGGCACCAGAACTTGGTTGGAGATCCTGACCAGAACTTCACTGGAGATCCTGGAGGGAGAACCTCGCTATGCTGATGAACTGAACCCAGTTTCCATGTCATTCATTCTTCGCCGACTCCATCCACACCTTTGGGGATCCCTGGACCCGTTGGGGTTGGACCCCAACAGAAGGCCACACAGGATCTAGTGCCTCCCATCTCTCTTCTATCACACCCCACCCCACCCCTTTTCCTGAACGATCTACATTCCCTGACATGGCCAAGGCTTTGGCACCCAGGCTCCCCTCTCCCTCTCTTGCCTTTTCTCCCTCTTGCCTGGTGAGCTCCAGCTCATCCCACAAGTCTCGGCTACGACAGTGTGAACAGTATGAAAGTCAGAGCTGCCATCCCAGAGGGACTGCCTTGCTTGTCTGATTTCTCAAAACTTTGGAATGTTAAAACTGGGCAAAATAACCTTTGGGCTGGGCCTAAAGCAGCGCTGTATTTCAAACAAATGTTTGTTATGACTACAGCACTCGAAAGTAAAAACATCCTTTAGAATTAGCCTCACTATGTTAGCTTATCTTCAGCTATAGAAATTCCTTCCATCCCTGTACTGTTCCCCTCTTTCTCATCAATAACCCTTGCCTTCATCTCCCAGCTACAACACTATTTGGGTTTCTGCCTGAACCATTGCTTCCTGAATAGCTGGATCTCAAATAAAGGCTTGTTGCCTCTCATTTTGGCTTTTTATTTTTAGGTTAACAACAGCATTACCCTGTCTCTAAATGCTTTTCCGGTTACTGGTGTTTGTGTTCTTGGGTTCTCCAAGATAGAAATCAAGAGGAAACCCCATGGAAATATCCAGACAGATTTTATTAAGCTTATGGTCGAGCCAAAACCGGTTTGGCTCAGTGGATAGAGCGTTGGCCTGCGGACTGAAGGGTCCCAGGTTCGATTCCGGTCAAGGGCATGTACCTGGGTTGCGGGCACATTCCCAGTGGGGGATGTGCGGGAGGCAGCCGATCGATGTTTCTCTCTCATCGATGTTTCTAACTCTATCTCTCTCCTTTCCTCTCTGTAAAAAATCAATAAAATATATTAAAAAAAAAAAAAAAAGCTTATGGTCGAGCACAAGGGAGGCAGCACAGAGGAAAGGAAGGTCCTCTGAACCGACTCCTGGGCTGATTCTGACAAAGCAGCGTTGGAGAAGCAAGCTGTTAGAAGGGAGTAAAATTATGCATTTTTTTGAGCAGGGACTGGAGGGGTGGTAACATTCTTGTGGGTAGCTTATCTGTGCTTTGATCAGGCCAGGGGTGGCGGGGTGGCACCAGCTCTGCGGTTTTTCTTACCCAGTGTGCCAGGTCCTTATGCTGTCTCACAGTTTTGCAGTTCCTGCCACCTACAGCAGTTCCATGACCTGGGTTCAAATCCCTGCTCTGCCACTGACCGGCTGTGTGACTCTGGCAAGTGACTCAACTTCTTAAGAACCTCAGTGTGGGGACAAAATGAGATGGTGCATGGAGACTGCTCAAAGCAGCGACCGGCAGATACCAGGTGCTCATCCTGCCTTCCTACCAGAGAGGGTTAGGCAGCCCTGCCACACGTCTATCACCCTGCAATGCCACTGTGCCTGCGTCTGTGCAGATGCTCGAGTCTGTGGGCAGGTCTGTGTTGCTATCTTTGTGTTCCCTGTCTAGCCCGTAGCTCAGTTTCGAGACTTCATCACATTAAAGCTTAAATCCTATAATGGGTATAAACAAGGTATGGACGAAAAGGGGCCCACATACTAAACCTGACAAGCTCAGAGGAGGCCTACATGGTGGCCTTACAAACTCAGAGACCTTATCTTTCCCAACCAAGGACACTTGAAAGCAAATGGCTAATACCTCTCCTCCCTAATCAGAGAATACAGTAAGAAGGGAGAGTTTCATCTCACCCACTGAACAAAGAAGTCGGCGGTCTTGGGACTTTCCAAGGTAAAATCACCAGATGTTCTCATGAATTCTGGGAAAGCTACAACAAAGTAAAAGGGGAACCTTGAAATCTAGTCTGTTGCCCAAAATATCCAGCAGAGGAACCTTGAAACCTGTAGACAGAAAAGTATAAATCTTAAACCTCCACCAGGCAGGGCATTCAGACTAGCTGGGTGCCCATTTGTGCTACATGCCACATGTATTTTTAGTCAATCTGCTTGCCTTGTTTCCTTAATAAATTTGCTTACTTTCCTACAATGCTATTATCTGTCACTCCCCTGAAAACCCTCTCACCAGACTGACAAGAGCTGAGAAGGGGACAGCTCCTCCAACTCAGGAGGCTGTCTGGTAACTATTAGGTCTGATCAAATAATTGAATCCATATCCCCTCCCCTGGGAACTGACCTTTAGACCACTTCACAACCGGCATTCCCTTTCTCTTAGACCACATTCCAATGGCTAAGACCACATTCCACTTGCTAAGTCCATTATCTTTCCTCTTCAGACCCGCCCAGAGAATTCTCCACCCAGAAAAAGTCCTTCTGGAGTCTGAAATCTCTGACTCCCTGTCCCTGGGTGCTGGCTCAGCTCCCATTTGGGGGCTCAGCCCATCTGGTATCCAGATGACCTAATCTCTCTATATAAAAGCCTAAGCAACTGTCCGACCATTCGACTGGTAGCTATGACACGCACTGACCACCAGGGGGCAGACGCTCAACACACAGGCATGGAAACATGGAACAGACTGATGAATCTCAGAGGGAAGGGGGGAGAGAGGCGGGTGGGAAGAGATTAACCAAAGATCTTATATGCATACTAGAGGCCCGGTGCGTTCCCTCAGCCTGGCCTGCAGGGACTGGGCCGAAACTGGCAGTCTGACATCCCCCGAGGGGTCCCAGATTGCAAGAGGGCGCCTCTAGTAAATTTATAATTCCTTACCACTTTGGCCTCATGCGTCCCTCCTTTAGCGAGCCTACCAGTAACATCTTGACTTCCAGCACTATGCCCTGATTATTTACATTGTCTGAGTGAATAACAGCAGGTAAATCCAGGTTTCTTCCTTCTACCAAAGGATGGAGGCCTGCACCATTCAAACAGAACTGCACAATTTGGAAAATTCATTTGCGTAAAAGTGGGAACTTGGGCAGGAACTTCCTCTCTAAAAGCTGGCCTCCCCTTTATCTCTGTGGAACACAATTTAGGTTGCTACTTGAATCTGTGTCTCTGAACTGCAGCTCTTTTTGCTCAAATAAATGCTTTTTATTCTTCATTAGAGTCTAAAATGAATTTTTGTTTATCACTTGCTATTACTTCAGATAATTATTTAACAAGAAGAAGAGGGGCTCAACCTGCAGCAGTGTAAGAACCTCTGCCTATACCTTCCGAAGGCTGCCTCGTTCCCCTAAATTAGCAGTTTCCTGGTGCTGCCCCAAATGCATCAGACCACAGACAGCAACATGACTTCTGGGACCGGAAAGCCTGGAATATAATCAAGAGGGTTTCCGAGGATCTGGTTGGTTTAGGAAAATATCTTCATCTTCTTTGAAGAGGCAACAGCATTCAAGGTCAGAGAGGGCTTTGGTTTGCAAATATTATGTCTAGATTAGGGTTTCTCAACCATGGCACAACTGACATTTTGGGCCAGATACTTATTTTTTGTGGGATATTTAGTAGCATCTAGGAACGCTACACACTGGATGCCATCCCCAAGTTGTGCCAAACAAAAATGTCTCCAGATGCTGCCGTATGGTCCTGGGAGGCAAAGTTGCACTCAGTTGAGAGCCCTTTCAGAGGAAGTGAGCCCGAAGTGAGCCCACTCAATTCCAACCCTGGATTTATTACCAAAGTAAATTGATGAGGAACATTTTTAGCCACTCACTGTATCTACCTTGAAGCACTGTCTTCTAATCCTCAGGGCCTTTTTTTTTTTAATTCACAGTTTTGAAGGCAGTTGTTTTCAGCCCTGGCTACACATTAGAATCCCCCAGGGAGCTTTTTAAAAATAGGAATTCCTGGGCCCCACTGGGAGCTTCAGATTAGCTGGCCGGGGCAAAGCACAGGCAGGAGCACTTTTTAAAAAGTTCCCTAGGCAGTTGGAACAGGCAGCAGGGATGGAGAAATACTGCCCCCAGGCATTTCATTTGATGGGCCCTCTGCCCCCTCCTTTGAATCTGGCAGTGTTAACGCAGCTGAGCCAGACAGCCAAAAGGAGGCTATGGGGATTTATTACCATCTCCACTCTTGACAATGAAACGTCCTCTCCACACTCCATTTCTTGGCCTGCAGATGACTTGCCAGAAAGAACGGAACTTAATAACCAAGCAGCTTCCCCATGGCCTCATTGATCTAAACAGTCCAGCCCCACAGAACTTTCTGTGAAAATAGAAATGTTCTCTATCTCCTCTGCCTCACATGGTACTGCCGGCCCCGTGGCTATCAGAGCACCTGACATGTGGCTAGTGTAACTGATAAACAGAATTTTTAGTTTTATTTAACTTGAATTAATTTTAATTTTAACAGCCACACAGTGGCCAGTGGCCACGATATGGGACAGGACAAAATAAGTGTTTATGTCCCTACAGGGTCACAGTAATAAAGAAAAGTCCTATAGCCTGTTAAATTCCACAGAACTGTGACATTCACAACATTTATGTCTTAAAATACCTAAACTCAACAGTCATTAAATTCTCAAATGGGATTCTAACTTATTCTAATAAAGAATCAATTTAGGAGAAATTCTAAAATATTTTTTTAATCAACCTGCAGAATTAGTTTTCCAGCATATTCTAAATACTTTGACAAGGAAGTTGATTCTATGCTAAAGGCTTACTAGCCTGCCAAGAGAAAACACTCATGCTTGCTTTCCTTCCCTCCAAATCCACACATTACCTTTGATTCAGACTTCTTGCCCCCCGACTTAGGCCTGAAGCAGCAACACACACTCTTATTTCCTCATATCATTAAGTTTCATAATTACAATTGCACAAACTGCGGATCCTCACAGAACTCAAAGCCCATCAATTTTGAAAGCTAAAAAATAGAAAGGCAATTCTAGCTCTTACTGCAAAGGCAACGGATGGTTTAGAGTTGAAGAAAGCCTCACAGGCCTTTCTGAGCACACACACACAAAAATGCTTACCTCTTCTTGGCCCAAACTCCCCTGGCCCACCTCTAAGCAGAGTCAGCATGAGCATTTTAGTATTGATTTACCATTTTGGGGTAATTCAAGGTGGCAGTCCCTCTTCACAATAGCTGGTGTCCATCGAGCGATGACCATATGCAGGGCCCTGTGCTTCATTTCATCTCAATCTTACCACTGCCTCTGAAGCAGGTACTGTTGCCAGAAGCGGAAGCTAGGTACCCGGCCCATGGCCACACCGCTAGCAAGTGACAGAGGTGGGATCTGGACCCAAGTCTCCGATTTACTGGTGGGAACCCTCTGGGTTACGAACAAAGACAAACATGTAACTCTAATGTTAGGTACCACGCTGAGCCATTCTCCCGGTGATCCAGCTGCAGCGTTTGGCATGGCAGGGTTCAGAAATCCTGAGCCTATCTTTTCTTCAGAAACTACTCCATCCCCATGGACCACTTTCTATCCTGAGGCTTCACCGGGCAGGTGAAAAGAGGGGCTTTGGGGAGCACTTCTGATCTGCCAGCACAACTGCACCTCCGAGGGCAAGGCAGACACATGCAGTAAAACTTTCCAAATGCCCTGGTAGTGAGATCCCATAGCTGGGAGAAAGGAACCAATTTCAGTTGGGACCAGGGGAGAAATCAGCGGAGTGTTCATGGAGGGGACAGATGAGCTAGACACTAAGGGGTAGGTAAGATTTAGACACCAGAGATCCCAGGGAGGGCATTCCCAGAGGAGGGAACAGACTGAGCAAAGGCGCAGAGGAAGAATGTGTGTTCTCTTGCCTGGGTTACAGCAAAGGAAGCAGGGAGGGTGGGGGGCAGGTGCCGGAAGCCGGTCCACCCTTGCTGCTTGACACAGTCGCTGCAGGGAAGAAACATCTGCACAGCTTATGTTTCAAGGGACCTGGCGTATATGGCATATGTTTGCTCCCCCTCTTAGTGCTATGTTTTAAACAGGACCACCTCCCCGAGAAAGATTGTTTCCCCAGGTGAGGATTTTTCCCTGGAGTTAGGGATTAACAGGACTAAGGAAGAGAATAAATCAGTAAAACCCCCTAGTGTTACAGAAATACTATGTACTACTTATGAAGAACTTGGATTAAGACTGTTGGCAATAAATTTGGGACTTGTTGGGCCCACATTCCCAGGGGTCTGCCCACCAGGGAAAGCACCAAAGCCTATACCCCTTGAGACCCACCGACACAGGGCAGTCAAGCAGCGAGGCTGGGAGGACATAACCTTTACTGGGTAGGATAATCTCCTTCAGTCACTTCCTTGTAGCCTATCAGTAGAGCAGTAGAATAGTGACCTTGGAATAGCCCTTGTAATGGAACACAGAGATTAACCTAGACAAGATTAAAATCAACAGAACTAGATAGACACAGGATTTTTGGCAAAGGTCAGATAAGAAACTATAGAAATGAAACAAGGAACTGTAGAAGGTTACCCAAAACATACCATGATGTGATTATAGAGGCATGCTTATAGGATTAAATGGTATAAATACAGATGTAACAGGAGAATAAAGAGAGAACCTGGCGAGAGAACCTGGCTATGCTGATCATCTGAATGCTGTCTCCGTGTCATTCCTTCTTCGCCGACTCCGTCCACACCTTTGGGAACCCCTGGACCTGCTGGGGCAGGACCCCAACAGGCAGCGTCTCCAGGGGCCTAGGCTGATGGGCTGGGGCAGCACAGGGAACCCAGAAAGTAGCCATTAACATCCCAGGAGCTGTTTTGCACCCCACCCCTGGTACTTTCTAGCCGTGTGGCCTCCAGCAAGTCCCTTGAGCAATTTGGGCACCAAGAACCCCTTGCTGATCTGAGAACCTAATTTTAGAAAAATAACTTCCCATATTATAAAGGTTATTAATTTCTCTTCTTTCTAACTTCCCATATTATAAAAATATTGTTCATAAGAATTTATTATTTACAATTGGGTAAATGTCCTGGGAAGAGACCATCTCAGGGAGTCTCACCTTCCTCTGAGAAATGGGCGGAGCACTGGTACCTACCTCTTGGGGCAGCTGGGAGGAGTAAGGCAGGTTATCACGTAAAGGTGTTTAGAACATGGCCTGGCACGCAGTACTTGCTTATTGTCAGTTATTGCTAACAATAAGTTATTTTTAAGCTCTTATCCAGGTGGAGTCAGCCAGGAGAGATTTCTGAGCAGATGAGAGCGGAGGCCAATGCTGGCCTCCGGTTCCCGTTGGGACCTCTTCATAACCCTCCAGCCCCTGGGGCATAAAAAGCGCTCAACATACATACCCCTGGATGCACAACCTCTAGACCCTCTGGCACCCTCGTCCTCCCTTCCTACCTCCCTCAGTCAACTTGGCATCCCCCCAAGGACTGCGGGTTCCAGGATGCAAATGTTGCACGTGCTCGACCGGCGGGGCGGCGGCGGCGTTACACAACCGCATTTACCAGAGGCAGGAAGCCCGCGTAGGCGTGGGCCAGGGATGCCGGGGTTGCAGGGTGGGCGCTGGCTGTCAGGGTGTCAGAACAAGCATCCCGGCTCGAGGGTTTCGAGGAGGAGAGGGCGCAAGGGCGAGGGAACCGGGGCAGGTTGCGGAAAGAGGCGCGGAAAGGCTGCTGGGGGTAGGTACCGGCTGGGAGCGGTGCAGATGCCTGGGGCTGGGCGGGAGCTGACTTGGGCTGGAAGGGCGAGCTGCAGCCCTTCCCTAGGAAGTGGGAGGAACGGGGGTGCAGGAGCCTACACACCAGCCGGGCGCTGGGAGGGGCGCAAAGGCTGGTGCCGGCGCGACTGGAGGGGAGGAGGAGTAGAAAAGGGGTGCAGGTCCCCGACCCGTCCTCACCTTGTCCCCGGGCTTTGGGGAGGCAGGCATCCTGGTCCCAGGAAGTGGGGGAACCGGGATTCGGGAATGTCGAACCTATCTGGGTACCGGGAGGGAGCGGGCGGAGGCTGACGCCAGAGCGGGGAAATGGAGAGGAAAGGGGGGTGCAGGTCCCCGACCCGTCTTCACCCCGGGGTGAGGGCCGGGGCGGAGGCCGAGCAGCCGGGACTCGGGAAGTGCAGGAGGTCACGGGGTCATCGGGGAGCCGGCGGACACCCCCTCCCAGGCGCGCAGCCCCGCCGCCCGCGCTCACCTCACCTCACCTCCGCCGCCTGCGTCCCGCCGCACGAGCCCGACTCCCGCACAGTCCGCAGCTCCGTCCGGCCGCCGCGCTGGTGCTCGCGCTGCTCTCCGCTCCCCCGCCCGGCTCTGCGGACGCCTTAAAGGCGCGACGCGCTGACCTGCGTCCTCCGACAGAAACGCCGGCGCCGCCCGCCCCGCCCCCAGAGCTGCTGCTCGGCCGCCGCGTTCCCGTCGCGAGGGCTCGGGCGTGAGAACTTCCAGCTCCTCCGCGCCCAGGCTCAGAGCGTTAAACTCCAAGGGTAGAGAGTATCACGCACTACCCAACCCCAGCTACCCGGCTCCGAGAGCCAGGGGCCGAGCACGAGCACCTACTGTGTGTGTTCCCCTACGCAAGCATGTCAAACTCGCGGAGGGCCGAACCCAGTCTCCCGTCCCTGCCCCTAAAGAGCTCACTAGGGCATGGAGGAGGGATGGGAACCCAAGGCGTCTCTGTTCCACAACGTGACACCAGAATTCGTGGAGGCATCGGTTCATTCACTGAGCACCTACTGTGCGCCTGGTGCTGCTGGGCATCATCTGCCGCAGTGGCTGCCACCTAAGGGTTGAGAGCAAGCGAGGGACAGGCAGGTACACAGGCAAACAAAGCCTGGGTTGTCTCATTTAAGCCAGGAAGCGGGCCTGTAGTTGGCTTCCTTTCTCAGAAGAAAGGCGAAGAAGCCGGTTCAGCTTGCAAAGGACAGAACTGGGAATGCCAACCAGGGATCATCTGACTCCAAAGCTCGGGGGCAAAATGGCCTTTCAGACACCACTGGTTAAATCCCCACGACGGTCATTTCTTCCTTTTAAGGACAATTAAACCTCACTGGGCAAAAGGGTAAGGAGGGGAACATAAAATCCATCACCCGTTAAATTCAGAGGTGTTTTCTGACAAGTTATCCGCCTCGAAGCCGGGTTTTTGCACACCTGGCCTCGGTTTCCGCCTCATCTCCTCGTATTCCAAGGGCACGCAGGCTGCACTGGACCATCTAGGCTTCTGCCTGGGCTGTTGCTTCCACCAAGGAACTCTCTTCCTTGCCCGCTTGGCCTGGCTACTCCTACCTCTTTTCTGTGCCTTAATTAAAATGTCACTTCCTCCAGCAAGCCTTCCTTAAATCCCATACTACCGTGGGGGCTTCTTCCATCACAGTGTTTATGCATTCATTTAACAAGCATTTACTAAGTGTTTACTGTGCTCTGAGCTCTGTGTGAGGGGGTCTTCCTGCTGTGCTGAGAGCTGAGTCTGTGGCTTGTCTGCTTCTCTCTCCAGACCTAGATGGGACCAGTGCCCAGGACTCTTGGCCATTTCAATCTGCCACAAAGACAGCTTCCCGGCCTGTACTCTCAAGCCCTCCAGCCTGGCAAGTGTGGTTGGGCAGATCCTGGGTTTTAAGAATTGGGCATGGGTAATTCCCAGTGATATGGCAAAGGGGCATCTCTGACACCACTGGTGACCACCCTATAAAATCTGCCTCTGCCACGGTTGCTAGAATCCAGCCCAGTTTGGGATAATCTCTCTGGCTTGGGCTGGATCACCTCCCTCTAAGACAGTGGTTCTCAACATGTGGGTCGCGACCCTTTGGGGGGGGTCAAACGACCCTTTCACAGGGGTCACCTAAGACCATCGGAAAACACATGTATAATTACATATTGTTTTTGTGATTAATCACTATGCTTTATGTTCAATTGAACTGTATTAAAGGGTCGAGGCATTAGAAAGGTTGAGAACCACTGCTCTAAGATGTTGGCCACCTTATCACTCAGACTTCAGGAGCTGCATTTACTCCCTTCCTGGAATTGTTCTCAGAGCTTCGGTGAATTCCACCTCTCGGGCCTTATCTGTCCCCACAGTGAACCTTTCCAGGCAGCTGCGTTCCAGCACACCCAGAGCAGGCGCAGAGAGGCAGCAAGGAATAAAACTGGCCGGCCTTTTAATCCCCACAAGCCACTTAGCAATCTAGGCTCAGGGCGCATTCACCAAAAAGGTGCTGGGGGGAGAGAGGGGCGAATAAATAAATAAGTGAATGAAATGCATGAATGGCTTCCCACAAGGCCTGCACAGAAGCCATCAATGAACTTTACCTGGTGTATTCGAAACTTGAAAACAATTCTTAAACTTGAAATTTTTTCCTCTCCAAAACCTTAAAAATGTGCAATTGCCCTTTTTTAAATTCATAGCCTGTGGCCTCAGGGGCCTCCTAGGGTCTGGAGTTTCTAAATCTAGAGATTTCCCCCCTAATTTTATATTTTGACACACTGTTGAGCCCAGTGGGAGTCACATTCTCTGTGACTCTTACCCACCTGTTGACCTGTTGACTGACAGGAGAGAAGCCTTAATTAGTCCCCCCCGCCCCCCCCCCCCGCCCCTGGTTCACAGTGAAGCCAAGGAGGCAGGAGGAGATGAGGGGACTCACCCGTAATACCCTTTCTGAATCAGCAATGCCCTGAGCTATGTCCCTAAAGAATCAGGAGAGGGTGGAGGTCAGGGAGCAGTCCAAGGGGCCACCCACATTCCTAATGGCATCCCAAATAGAGACTCCTTATTATCTGACAGGTCTCACCTGAGCATCAGAAAGGAGTTCTGGAACCTCTCACCTGCCAGCAGGTGCAGCAGCACCCCAGGCTTCACCCGATCACATTTGTGAACGTCTCCTGGACTTGTCAGCATACCAGTTAGAGCTGAGTGGTGCCAATGGACACCGCTGTTTAAGGCACATGTGTTACCTGATGGACTCTGTGCATCATCTCACTTAGTTCTCACCATCACCTGTGAGATGTGCTAACCCACTTTACAGATGGGAACACTGAAGCACAGAGGTTAAGTGACTCACTCAAGATCCCATAGTCAGGACATAGTCGGGCCAGCAGTCAAAGGAGTTTATTCATTCATTCAACATTCCTACTACATGCCAGGTACACTTTGGGTGAACAAAGACATACTTGCTGCCCTCAGAAACTTAGAGTGCATTAATAAGAAGAAAATATTAGAAACTATTCCATCAGGGATCACACACAAATTATGATGGAATCATGAGTAACAACAAATACAAAGGCCATGTCAGCACATGGAAATGCATGTAGGAGAAAAATGAAAGACACAAGGTACTCTGTGGACTCAGATGTCAGCTGGCAGCCTCCCTGGCCTGTGAGCAATTTGCATGATTCATTCTCCAGGCATTTATTGCATGGCAACTGTGAGCCAACCACCGAGCGCCTGGCCCATGTGCAATTCAGATATCTCCACCTTGTAGCAGCCTTCCCTGATTACCTCTGAAAAATTAGTTGTTCCATCACCCATACCCTGTAGCACATTGTAGATGATGATTTATTTATTCATCTTGACCCCACTTAGTTGTGAATTCTTTTTTCACCTTCATATCCACAGGGACCAGCATGAGTGGCACAGAGCAAGCAGATATTAATTAGTCATTCTGTGTTCAGTACTTCGCATGCATTATCTCACCGAACCTGTGAGGTGTGTATTATTATTGGCAGCATTTTACAGATGAGGAAATTGAGACTCAGAGAGGTTAACCTACCCACGGGCACATGACTAGTAAGTGATACTGTCAGAATCCAAACCATGTTGTGTATGTCTGAACACAAAGTCTGCATTCTAACCATTAAGATGCCTGCTGCCATAATCGGTAATGGAATTAAATGAGCCCAGCCGGTGTGGCTCAGTGGTTGAGTGTAGACCTATGAACCAGGAGGTCATGGTTTGATTCCCATCAGGGCACATGCCGGAGATGCAGGCTTGATCCCCAGTAGGGGGCGTGCAGGAAGCAGCCCATCAAGGATTCTCATCATTGATGTTTCTATCTTTCTTCCTCTCCCTTCCTCTCTGAAATCAATAAAAATATATTTTAAAAATAGATAGCCCTGGCCGGTTTGGCTCAGTGGATAGAGCGCCAGCCTCTGACCAATAGGTCCCGGGTTCGATTCCAGTCAAGGGCATGTGCCTTGCTTGCAGGTTCCTTCCCTGCCTGGACTCTGGTCAGGGCTCGTGCAGGAGGCAACCAATCAATGTGTTTCTCTCATGTTACAGCCAAAGGGGCCTGCTCGGGCGCCACTTGTTACAGCCTAAGGTGATCCTGAGTGTGTGGGGGGGTGGGGGGGAGGAAGGATTGAGAAAAGACAGACAAGAGAATGAAAGCTGGGTCTTGGTGGGACACTGTCCCTGATGAGGAGACAGCGCCAGCGCCCACAAGCCCTGTCTTTATTTTATAGCAGATGCCACGTGGCAAAGTAGGGGTGTGATCACGTTGTTTACAGCATTCTCGTGAGTTCCAACCCTACTCAACTACATGCACCTGAACTCTAGCACAAGGCACGTGGGGCTACGTGTTCGGACCATAGGTTCAAGCTTACAACCCCAGCCATTGGCTATGATTGTGCTGGGAGGGCCCTGCCCTTCCAGCTGGGACTTGCACGTGGCAATGAGAGGACCCTGTCCTTTCATTAGTCCGAGGCTTGAACCTGGCCAAGACACTGTAGCCGTGCCCCACATATCCCCCTTTACTTTTGTTTTTAAACACGCCCATTTACATTATCCAAAAAACTCTAAACAAATTATTCAGCATCATCAAAGCAGACTTCTGGTTATTAACAAAACTATAGACACAGCAATGTTAACAAGAGAGAACAAAACTCTGGCTAATAACAAAGCAATACCAATGCAAAATCAAACTACAAACATGTCAACATTTTCAAGATATCTTACTCAAAGTCCTTAGATTTAGCTCCGCAAGATTTTACAGAAAACTGACAGTTCACCAATGCTAGCACAGCTTCCACTTGCTTTTCTAACATTTGCTTGGCCTCAGTCGCCATCTTCTTCAGCTGACTCCATGCTGATACCTCGGTCACTAGCGTAGTAAGATGCCGCTGATGTGAAGATGTCGTAGATGCAAAACTAGTCCCCTGGATCAGGCTGTTTGGACGGTTGACCTCGGCACTGAGTAGGCATCAGTCCCAGTCAAATCAGCCCTGTCCACGCAGGTGGAAGTCTGGTCCCTTCTCAGCCTCTTTCTTTATCCGCAGCTGCATGGAAACGAGCAACCCTCGGTCCTGCAGAGCTGAAGACTTCCAACTCTGAGTCTGGGGTCTCACATAGACCCAAAGTCCCAGGGAGCTATCAGGTTGCACAAAGATAACCAAAGCCTAGAAACAATGCAACTGCTGCAAGAGCTTACAATCTAGGTCTAAAACAAAAGTTACTTCCTTAAACATCATCAACCACAGCCATCTTCTGCTTTACAGTAGCTTAAACAAAACCTAGGAGATTTCCACCTTATTTTGTATCTCCTAATTACTTATTTTCTACCGCTTATTTTCTACCACTTATTTCTACTTATGTCTCTATTCCTACAGCTTATTTCTACCGCTTATTTCTACTTATTGCTCTATTTCTACCACTTATTTCTACTTATTTCTTACTTCTACAGCTTATTTC
The DNA here is from genome assembly GCF_000147115.1 of Myotis lucifugus. NCBI lineage: Eukaryota > Metazoa > Chordata > Mammalia > Chiroptera > Vespertilionidae > Myotis > Myotis lucifugus. The sequence continues at coordinate 853,969 of NW_005871414.1, forward strand.
TCCTACCGCTTATTTCCTACTGCTTACTTTCTACTTATTTCTCTACCTCTATAAACTATAGGTAGGCTTGGCTGCCCTTGCCCAAACCTTCCTAGGTTGCAACCCCGGCTTACAGAACCATAGGTAGGCCTGGCTGCCCTTGCCCAAACCTTCCTAGGTTGCAACCTCGGCTTACAGAACCATAGGTAGGCCTGGCTGCCCTTGCCCAAACCTTTCCTGGGTTGCAACCCCCGCTTATTTCTACAGCTTATTTCTACCACTTATTTCTACTTATTTCTCTATTCCTACAGCTTATTTCTACTGCTTATTTCTACTTATTTCTCTATTTCTACAGCTTATTTCTACCACTTATTTCTCTATTTCTACAGCTTATTTCTACCTTACCTATCTTTAGCTTAACAAAACCTAAGAGATTTCTTATTCTCCACTGCCTATTTCCACCGCTTTTTTTTTGTTTGTTTTTAGGGATCCACTTTTTATGCTTTTCTACCTTATTTCTTTTCTATTTTTTACTTATTCTCTCCTTAAGAAATTTAAAAATGCTTCAATTAAGCATTGCCCCATGTTTTACACCGAACTATTACCAAACCTCGGCTCCCTACCTTACTTTTGCTTTTAGCTTTACTTTCTGCTTATAGCCTTTTTTTTTAGTGATCCCCTTCCTGGGATCCTGAATTTCCCAAGTTTTACACGGAGCTAATATTACCACACTTCGGCTCCCTACCTTATTTTTGTTTTTTGGCCTTCTTACTTTTGCTTTTTTTAAAATATATATATATATTTTATTGATTTTTTACAGAGAGGAAGGGAGAGGGATAGAGAGTTAGAAACATCGATGAGAGAGAAACATCGATCAGCTGCCTCCTGCACATTGCCTACTGGGTATGTGCCCACAATCAAGGTACATGCCCTTGACCGGAATCGAAACTGGGACCCTTCAGTCTGCAGGCCGACGCTCTATCCATTGAGCCAAACCGGTTAGGGCTTACTTTTGCTTTTTAAGCTTACTCTCTGCACGCGCCTTGGAGCCTCCTTTCACCTGACCACTTTTTAAATTCCCCCTAACTCAGGCCTGTTCCGACACCACTTGTTACAGCCAAAGGGCCTGCTCGGGAGCCACTTGTTACGGCCTAAGGTGATCCTGAGTGGGGGGGGGGGGGGGGGAATGAAAGGATTGAGAAAAGACAGACAAGAGAATGAAAGCTGGGTCTCTGTGGGACGCTGCTCCCTGATGAGGAGACAGCGCCAGCGCCCACAAGCCCTGTCTTTATTTTATAGCAGATGCCACGAGGCAAAGTAGGGGCGTGATCAAGTTGTTCACAGCATTCTCGTGAGTTCCAACCCTACTCAACTACATGCACCTGAACTCTAGCACAAGGCAGGGCTACGTGTTCGGACCATAGGTTCAAGCTTACAACCACAGCCATTGGCTATGATTGTGCTGGGAGGGCCCTGCCCTCCAGCTGGGACTTGCACGTGGCAATGAGAGGACCCTGTCCTTTCATTAGTCCGAGGCTTGAACCTGGCCAAAACACTGTAGCCGCGCCCCACACTCTCACATCAATGTTTCTCTCTGTCTTTCCCTCTCTCTTCCACTCTCCTTAAAAATAAATGGAAAAATATCCTCCGGTGAGGATTAACAATAAGTAAATAAATAAATAAGAAAGATATGACAAAGGTGACCTTGAAAGAGCTTGTATCTAGAAATCTATGAACTATGAACATTTTTAGGCAGAAAAAGCATCTTCTTTCTAAACAACTCAAAATATTGCTAATTCATGGCTTTCTTTTTTACTTTTTCTGAACAGGAATTAAGATTTATTGGGGGGTGTAAGGAGGTGTCAGCGCCCAAGCGAGTGCAGGGCCTGCCATTTGTCCAGGGGACCAGAGTAGGGGTGCATTTGACCCCACAATCATCTGGGATGAGCTGCTTCTCAGCCACCATGTCTTCAAACTCATCCTCATTAAACTTAGCAAAGCCCCTCTTCTTCTGGTGGCCAGGGAACTTGAACTTGGCTCTGTGTAGGGCCTAATCACATGCTCCTTGTTCTGCAGCCTGTGCGGATGGATATGATGGCTTGACCAATCTTGGCCCTGAACACTGTACCTTGGGTTTTTCAAAGGCTCTAGCCTGTCAGCCCCTCTACAGGACATCTTGTTGATACAGATGACGTGGAAGGGGTGGCGCCACACTCAGAGGTGAAAGCCATCTTTGCGGCAGCTTTTCACCATGTACGTATTGGCACAAAAACGGGCATCATGTTCATCGGGCGCCATGTGGCCACAGGGTGGGAACTCCTTCACTCCTGTCTTCTTCCGCACCAGGTCAAAGAGGTGGACGTTGGCATCAGGGACACCTCGGCGGGAGGGAGACTTTGGGTTTGGCTGCTTGTTCTTAGAACACCTGTAACACTAGGCAGGTTGGCAGCCCATGGCGACATCAGAATCTTCAGTGGCACACCGAAGGGAAAGAGATTCATCTGTTTATGGATTAAATGTTTATCGAGCATCTGCTTATGTGTAGGACCCAAGCTGTGGAAGATCAACAAGATGTCCTGTAGAGGGGCTGACAGGCTAGTGCCTTTGGAAAACCCAGGGCACAGTGGTCAGGGCCAAGATGGGTCAAGCCATCATATCCATCCGCACAGGCTGCAGAACAAGGAGCATGTGATTAGGCCCTACATCCTTCTCTCAAGGAATAGAGTCTAAATTACAGGTTGTTATATACACCTGAAAAAGGAATATCAATGCAAGACTTCATAAAAGTAGATTACAAAACAAGTCAGCCTATGTCAAATGTAGCATATGATCCTGGGAGGAAGGACTCAATAATAAGGAGGCTCTGAAATGACTGAAAATGCCCGTTGAGCACAGCACTAGCCAGAGAGGATGGGAAGGAAAGGGGAGACCTCAGGAGAGCAGTGGGGCTGCACAAGGAGCTCTGGGCCAGGTTGCCCAAGCACCTGCATGTAAGTTGGAAGGTTAGAAATTTCCAAAAAATTAACCTAGACCTTTAACAAGAGGCAAGGGATACTAATGCTCAGAGTGGTTGAGACTGGAATTCTAAAGACAGGAAAATTTTAATTTATTAATTCACATTTGGATCAAGAAGATGAATAAAAAAGGAAATGAGCATCTGTGATGGTAACAGATGTCAGAGGGGAATCAAAGCTACCAGTTTCCTATTTTACTTCATCTTCGTCATGGAGAAAGAGCTTCCATTTGGTCAGGTTAGAATATCACAAAGAGAGAAACCAAGCCCAGGGCAGGAAGAAAAGATGGGGAAAGGACACTCAGCAGTTTAAATGAGCTCCGTTTGTCAGGTCAAGAGAAAGTACTGCCCAGGATACCAAGAGGATTTTTAGAAATGATCTCAGAAGCCAGAAGTCTCTAATTAGAGTGAGGGTCCCATTTCAAATAGGGAGAAAGATTAATATACAAATCCAGAGACCAAGTGGTCTGGTGTTGATTTCTAGCAAAGTTCTGCACATGATTATTAAACTAGGACAAAAGCTGTTATTAAACTAGAACAGCTTGTATGGGTTCACTGTGCATAATCACAGCGAATGAATGATTTTTCACAGTTACTAGCGTAAGTAGATTTGGATTACATACAGAACCCGGACTGTAGTAGGCTTTGGACAAAACATTTTATTATCTGTTTATGGGCAAGATAAAGCCATCTAGACTGCATAACAACACAGGCCAGTGAATTCATCGGTTAAACAGTGGCCCAACTTTCTTTCATCTGACAATATTAGACTGGAAACAATTTTCTTTTCTTTTTTAAGTTGAATTTATTGGGGTGACATTGGTTAATAAAACCATACAGGTTTCAAGTGTACAATTCAATCATATATCATCTGCATACTGCATTGTGCACTCACCATTCAAAGTCAAGTCTCTATAGCCATTTATCCCCCCTTTGCCCAATTCCAACTTCCCCCACCCTCTCTTCCCTCTGGCTATCATATACTGTTGTCCGTGTCTATGTCACACACACACACACACATACACACACACACACACACACACACACACACACGAAGGTGCTTTTTTTGGCTTATTCCCTTCACCTTTTTTCATCCAGTTCCCCAACCCCCAAACTTCCTCCGCTCTGACAGCTGTCAGTCTGTTCTATGTATCTATGTGGAAGCAATTTTCTAATTGAATGCTCTAGTTCTCTGACATTAAAAAAAAAAAAGAATTTAGATAAGCAAAAATCCAGACTTGCCATCAAATTTTAAATAAAAAAAAGCTGGGGAGAAAATTTGGCTTCCAAATTGTTTCAATAATGTGGAATAAGCCAAAAAAACATGGTGAAATTTAATAGTCTCACTTTTCGACTTTTAAAATGCAAATTGCATCTCAACATATGGTACACCAGATATTCTGAAGCATGCTTCTTCTCAAAACACCTCTATCCTAGATAAAATAGACTTTGTCATGTGTTGCTGGGCTGAACGTGTGTCAAAATAAGAGTAGGGGACAGTGAAAAGCAAATAAATGTGAAATGCAAGGTTTTCCCAAGACCAAACGTATATATCAGACCCTAAGCAATATTAGGAGATCTTATCCAGCTCCAATGTGGAGAAGCTGAACCTAGAGTCCCCTACTTATCAGGACCCTTGAAATGAGCCGAAGTGGTCTCAGATCGGTAGCATTCCTTCACTCCATTCCAACGATAAACAAAACAAGGATGCTTTCTGTAGGAAAGCACCCAGGAGTCTCATAGATACGATTAACCAAACAGTGATTTGGGAAACATATCTGAAGAGATTACATAGAATTCAGCATGGAGTGATATGACATGAAAATGTTTTTGAAAAGATATGGAATATGCAGGATAGACTGAGAAGATCAAAATCCATTTAATCAGCATCACAAACAGAGATAAAAAAGGAGAGGCCATATTAGAGGTAGTAATGGCTAATAATTTCCAGGGTAGAAAAAGGACATGAATCCACAGATACACAAAGCATAACATATCTAAAGCAGGATACATAATACCAAGAAACATTGTAGTGAGACTGCAGAACACTAAAAACAAAGATCTCTTTTAAAACATATATATATTTTACTGATTTTTTACAGAGAGGATGGGAGAGGGATAGAGAGTTAGAAACATTGATGAGAGAGAAACATCGACCAGCTGCCTCCTGCACACTCCCTACTGGGTATGTGCCCACAACCAAGGTATATGCCCTTGACCGGAATCGAACCTGGGACCCTTGAGTCTGCAGGCCGATACTCTATCCACTGAGCCAAACCGGTTAGGGCCAAAGATCTCTTCTCAGGCCTGCTGAGGTCCTGCAGGGAGCCAGGGCACACATCTGTATGCATGGATCACAGCCTGGTCTCCCTTCAGGCTGTGGTCCTGGTGCCCAGGTTGGGGTTCTGGGAACTGGGAGTCCTCGTTACACAAAGGGGCCAAGAGCAGGAGGAACCGCCGAAACCGGTTTGGCTCAGTGGATAGAGCGTCGGCCTGCGGACTGAAAGGTCCCAGGTTCGATTCCGGTCAAGGGCATGTACCTGGGTTTCGGGCACATCCCCAGTGGGAGATGTGCAGGAGGCAGCTGATCGATGTTTCTCTCTCATCGATGTTTCTAACTCTCTATCTCTCTCCCTTCCTCTCTGTAAAAAATCAATAAAATATATTAAAAAAAAAAAAAGAGCAGGAGGAACCAAGTTCGGTCATGAACAGGCCAAAGAGTCAGAAGCAGGATGGGTATTGGGACAGAGCAGAGAAGGATGGGGCAGGTGAAGCTAGGAGAAGCCAGTCGTGAGGTATAGATAGATATCATCTGCTCCTTCCTGTTAGTTCCCAAGTGGGTTATTTTTATTTCAAGCCGTAAGGTGGGCAGATGGCAATTAGTAGCTAGTGTACATTTCTTTTTTCCTCTTTTAAAAATATGTTTTTATTGATTTTAGAGAGAGGAAGGGAGAGGGATAGAGAGCTAGAATCATTGATTGGCTGTCTCCTGCACCCCGCCTCCCCCTGCACTGCAGATCGAGCCTGCAACCTAGGCACGTGCCCTGATCAGGAATCGAAACGGGGACCTCTTGGTTCATGATTGATGCTCAACCACTGAGCCACACGGGTGTACATTTCTTACTTGCCTGCTCTGTACTGGTACTGGGCATTGTGCTTTTCATGCATTATCCCATTTGTTCATCTTCACAACAGCCACACATATGGTGTTGTTATGTCCACAAGTTTAACACATGAGGGAGCTAAGCTTAGAGGTTAGGTGACTTGCCCAAGGTCACATAGTCAGCGAATGGTGCAATAGAGACTTGTCTCCTGAATCCATGCTCTCAACCCACTGCTCCCATGGTGCTCCCTGAGCACCTTTAGGGCTTGTGTAAGACTGACATTTTGCAGACTCCACTGACGTTGCAAATGATGGAATGGGCATTGGGGGGTGCTCAGGAAATTGTGGCTGAGCGTCTTTTCCTTAAGAAAAATGCACCTCTTTTCAGTGACGTCAGCTCCCCTCCATTGCAGCTATATGTGAGCCTGATTGGATATGATTGGTCTCCATGGGAACATAAGTTCCAATGACTTCTGCTTCCAGAGGAGTCAGCTTCCAATCTCTGAGAATTAATTACAAATATAGTCTTGAGACTTCATGTCACTACATTTACACGTGTGATCTCTGAGGCTGTGCAGTAGGGCTGGGAACACAGGATTCACTTTCTGGGAGGCTGACTCTGCCGTTTACCGAATCCACTCCGACAAGTTTACACCTCTATAAACAAGGGTACGAGGGTATTGACTTCATAAACTTGCTCTAAGTATTACTAAAGTTGTAAACAAGTGAGTGTTGGCTAATCCTCTCCCACCGACCTATTCCCCTCCTGCTGCCCCTGTTCCAACACTATGGTGACAAATTCATCCAGATTTGCTCAGGACTTTCCCTGCTTGTACACTGAAAGCACCCCCTCAGTCTCAGGCTGTTGCAGAAGACCCCAGAAAAACCAAGCGAAGCTTTAAAGAAGTGGAGGAACACTGTTTTAATTACGGATTCCGGGAATAATTTCCAAATCAGAGTGAAGTAACATGCAGAGAGCCTTTCTATATATATATATATATATATATATATATATATATATATATATATATATATATACCGCTGGGGTCTTTGTCTTGCAGATATGGTTCCGCCCCGTGGGCTTACAAGGTCCCCAGGTGTTGGGGGTTCCCAGGTCATATGGGATGATCTGTCCTGGGGCCAGCAATAACGACCCCCCCACCCCCCAGGGTAGTGCATTGTTCAGTTTTTATGGCCTGACAGGCCTTGCAAGACCAGTTTCCTCCTCAAGGCAAATGAGATGCTTGGTCACCCTCCCCAACTCCACAGAGAAGTCACAATAGTCCAGATAATATGGTGGCCGATGGGGGTCCATAAGGTTTGAGTCCAAGATTTACATTGGTCATGCAAAATCATGACCATTCTGTGGCCAGTGGATGTGGACTGATAGCTCAGGGATGCAGGAAACTTATGAATCCAAAGGTAAGTCCAATGAACTAATTTTAGTTCAATTAGATCCCACAACCTACTGAGTCCCCAAGGGCAGGAACTGTCTTACTTATCTTTGTAAACCCCCCCCCCCCACACACACACTTAGTAGGGTGAATTGTTAAATGAGTGGATAGTGAAATCCTCCAAAACACCCACAGTGCAGGATGATCCCTAGTCCCAGGTTTGTGTCAACAAGTCTCCAGGGCTGATTTCTTAAGGTCGTGCATTATGAATGTCACTGGCCTGCACCTAATCTGGTTCTGAGATGACTTTGGAGCAGGTTCTGCCTGTGGCCGGGATTCTCCTCCTGGAGTGTGGTTCCTGCCTTGAGACTCATTCATGAGTCACTGTTTGATAAGGATTGACATCTTCTGCTCATAGTTTCTCACGGCACCTTGTCTTTGGGATAGATGTAGTTTTCGTTGTGTGGACAAAAGGGGCCACATGCTACCTGACAAGCTCAGGGGAGGCCTGCATGGCAGCCTTGCAAACTCAGAGACCTAAAGTAACCACAAAGGATGGTCTGAAATTAAACTTTAACTAAAAGCAGTTATGGTGAGCAGTTACGTCCTAGGCCAGTATCTTCACTGACAAGGTCAACCTTTACCTTAACTGAGCCTATCTGTCTATTTTTTTTTTTTTTGTCTTTTTGCATCTATGATAACATACCCTTGAAATGTCTGGGTAACTTGTAACTTCCCTTTTTCTGGTGCCCCTGGGGCACAACCAAATGTTGTGCTGGGCGCCAGGATGCCAGGACAGATGTGCTGGGCACCAGGACAGATACCACAAATTCTTTCATTATCATGTTAATTGATCCTGCACCCACCTAAGTATGTATCCATCATTTTACTTTTTATCCAATCCCAGGGGTTTCCTCTGCTTTGCTTTATCCCTCCTCCTTAATCTATCACCAATGAATTTCATGTAACCCACCTACGTCCCTCCTTTGATTACAAATGTATAAATACAAATGTAACCCCACCATTTTCTGGAGCATTATCTCAATTCCTTGAGGTTCTGCTTCCCGGCATATGTTAACAGTTTGGCTCAAATAAACTCACAAAAATTCTTTACAGGTTTCAATGGTTTTTACGTTAACAGTTGGATTTCTAAATAATTGCCCAATGCATGATGATGACTCCTAGAGGACATCACACAACCTACCGGGGTCCGCTACTCACAGCCTGGGTGTCTCCCAAGCTCTCGTGCCCCTTATGTGCTGGGTAAGCAGGGGTTCCAGAATACAGAGAGAAAACGTTCCCATTTGCTGGGAGTCTGGGGCAGGGGGTAGGGACATGGATTATCTCAGTGTTCCGTGCTGGAATACTCGTGTGTCCGTGTCACCAGTAAGTGCCAGAGATGACATGGTGTAGGAGACAGATCAGGTGCTTGTACTCAGGGGTCGAACGGTCCTGGCAGTGCCTTTTCGAGCTGGAAGACCTGAGGCAAAGAGATGGGTCCTCCCTGAGGCTCCGTTTCCTCACCCATAAGATGAAGATAAAGTAGTACCCGGGTGGTAGTGAGGTTTAAAGGCCTAGTACATGAAAAGACAATGTGTACTATGGGGCCTAATACAGCTCAATACCTGTAGTTGCTATTACTGTTTTATTACTGTTGTGATCCAACATTAGCACCCCAACAACATTGTTCCAAGGGGAGAATACCCCCCAAATCAACAAATGCAGTCTCAAATAGCAGCACGTACTAAAAGTTAGGTGCTGAGGTTAGGAGCTTTTAAATCATAATCTGCTTCCTGGGTTTCAGTCACCGGCTGCCCTGTGAACACCAGGGGAAGCTCCTTTAAGAAATTCCGTGAGATGCATAAGTGGTATTCCTGCCCCAAATGCATTGCCCGAATCTAATCATGAGGAAACCTCAGACAAACCTAAACTGAGGGAGATGCAACGACATGACTGGCCTGTACACTTCAAAAGCGTCAAGGACATAAAAAACAGAGAAACCGGGGAACTGCTCAGGTTAGAGGAGACAAGGAGACAGGACTGCTAGGGGCAATGCACAATCTTGGATCGGATCCTGGGCCAGAAAGAAAAATTGCTGTCAAGGACATTATTTAATGTAATTGGTAAAATTTGAATAAGGTTCATAAATTAGATAATATCTTACAATTGCTAACCCTTCCACTTTTCATATTGTCCTGTGGTTATATAAGAGAAGGTACTTGTCCTTGAGAAATCACCCTGAAGTATTTAGGGGCAAAGGGTCAGAATGTCTCCAACTAATTCTTTAACAGTTCAGAAAAAAAAGAGAGACATCCTTATATATATAGAAAACTAATGAAAAAGCAAATGGGACTAAATATTCATTGATGAGTCTGGGTAAAGAGTACACAAGAGTTTGGGGCTACATTAGCAACTTTTATGCACATTTAAAATAATTGAAAAATAAAACATGAATAGAATAAAGCTGAGAAACTACCAAACCCTTAAGAAGAATAAGACACTGTGCAGTTAGGCAGGCAGCCAGCTCCTTGCTCAAGGCCCACCCGTCAGCAGCTGTGAGAAGCCCTCCACTTCTTGGACCTGTTTCCTCACCGTCCCCTCTCATGGTCGGCTTGGAAAGGCCTACTGTGTATTAACAGGCAGCTTTAGGATCGGCCAAAGAGGCAAGGACACGTCCTGGGGCATGTTTGCACTGGTGGTAATGAGAGCAAGGCAGCGGGCCCAGTGCCGTGCGGTGGCCAGGGCGAAGAGGTGGCCTGGGGCTGCAATGGCAGCGGGTGACCTGCCTGCAACCTCTCAACCTAGGTGTCTCATGAAGAGGTCAGGGTGAGAAGCACTGTGGTGCCCACAGGGTCTGTCCTAGCACTGAGATGCACAGACGGTGAACTTGGCTCCCCAGGAGAGGAACAGTGCTGACGATCAGCCAGAAGAGGGCTCTGTTTTCTCCCGTGTCATCCTTTGACCGACAGGCTTTTCCACTCTGGGGGTGCCCAGGATGGTTTCACAGATCTGCAGATCCCAGGGGCAGGAGTAGGGTGAGGTGGATGAGGCAGGGTCGTGAAAGCTCAGGGTTGGGTTCTGTCATTGTTAAAGATGTTGAGACTTTGTTCATCATGGATGTTTCTGCATTAATTTTGGTTATTCAGAATATTGCGTTAAAATATTATTTATCTGGATTTTTGAGTTGCTTAGCTCCCACTTGCATTTTGCATCAGAGGCCAGTGTGCCATTCGCCTCACTCTAGTCCCCCTGGAAGATCTAAACCATTCACTGCAACGGCATCAGCACAGAGTTTTCGATTGGCCAGACAAGGTCCAAGTTAATGTGCCCTTTTGAGTCTATAAAGAAAGGGTTGGCAAAAGAATCAATCCCGAGAACCCGAATTCCTGCCTTTGATATCACTTCACAGTCAGCGGCTGGAGCCTGACTTCTTTATCTCAATGTTCTCATCTGTAAAATAGTGATAGCAATCCATTCTGTGCACAGTTCATACTGAAGACAGAATATCGCCCTGATTGAGACACTGTGCTGAGTCTGCCCTTTAGTTAGAAACTTAATAAATTGTCATAGATCTACCATGTAAGCACTCTCACAAGGTGGTGGAGAAGCTGGGTTCTGGAGTCAGAGCATCATATCAGGAATTCAACAATGATTTATTGAGCACCTGCTACATGCCAGACCTGTTCTAAGCAGTGCACACACACATAGGTGTCCCTGCCCCACAGAGCTGTCTGGGAGGCAGACAGACATTAACAGAGGAACTAGGCCATGAAAGACAGTAAGAAGAAAGGGCCTGATGGGCTGAGGGGCCCAGCAAGGCTTCTCTGAAAGTGGCATTTTAGCTGAGACCTCGAGATGGGAGGAAGCGAGAGCACTGAAGGTGGAAGAGACAGCTGTGCAAAGGCCCTGAGGTGGGAACTGAAAGCTAGGCCGTGTGAGGGGAGCCCAGTGGGGGAGGAAGAGGAGAGTAGAGCCATGTGACCTTGAAGAGGTGCATAGGTAAAGGCCTCAGTAAGGAGCTTGGCCTTTATGGCAGATAAAGATCGTTCCAAGGGTTCTCATCAGAGCAGTGCCACACCAAGGCCTGCCTTCCAGAAAGGGACCTGCTTGAGGTCCAGGAAAGGCTTGTGTGGAAGATGCTGCGTGAGGTCTAAACTCAGGGCCTGGCTCAGTGGCCTGCGGACTCAAGGGTCCCAGGTTCCATTCCGGTCAAGGGCATGTACCTTGGTTGCGGGCACATACCCAGTAGGGAGTGTGCAGGAGGCAGCTGATCGACGTTTCTCTCTCATCGATGTTTCTAACTCTCTATCCCTCTTCCTTCCTCTCTGTAAAAAATCAATAAAATGTATTTTTTTTAAAAAATAAATAAACCCAGGGCCTGCTTCATTGGCTGGAAACCATCAGACAAAGGTGAGGTCTGTCTCCCTCAGGCAGCCTTACGTAACATACCTCCCCTGCGCCAAACCCCAGCTGGTTGTGAAACGAGATGACTGGAGCGACCGGCATACATTATAAGCGTGTTGCTGGGGCTCATTCCTTGTTAGACGAAGGGTAGCATCACGCATGGAAACACCTGTTTGGGTCACGGGACTCATCGCTTGCCAGTATCGGGGACTTTCCCACAGGCGCCTTGTTTCTTGTTGCTGCTTTGGGTGACTCAGCTCATGGCACCTTTACTCCCTCTGGAATCTCCATCTTGCCTTCCTCAAATTCTGAGGTGTCCTGCACCTCAGTGTATGGGCCCCCCCTGACTCCTGCCCACCAGGGCCCGGGGTGCATGGCCGTGGCTGACACTGACGTTTGGGGCCATGTGTCTGAACTCTTGGACCGCATTTCTGCCCATTCATGTGACATGCATGGGACTCCTTGGTAGGGACTGATTGGCAAGACAAGAACTTGAGCTTACGGCCTTGAAGGTCTGGCTATTCCTATAATTGTCAAGGTGGACGTTGCTCAAGATATTAAATGGGATTATATGAAGAAAAGGGTTCCATTGACAATAAATTCAGGACTTTTCAGAACATTTAATATGCGAATGTGGATTATAAATCTCCAGAAAGAAGCGATATATATTTATCCATTTCTCAGGAGCATCCTGTAGACGAGTGTTGGAAGTACATGCCCCAGGAAATGCCATCCATAGCCACTGGGCGGCAGAAGAAAGGACCCCTCGGTGTTCAGCGTGGGTCAGGCAGTGGCTGCCCTTCCTTCCAGGCCCCAGGCTCCTGAGGGGATTGCCTCACACTCTCCAGTTCCCAACACCAGCCCAGCAGGGAATGAGGGAGGGTTTCGGTTTTGCCGAGCTGGCCAGCACAGCCTTGTCACCGGCCCTCTGTTGCCGATGACTCCTGGAACCGGGTGAAAGCTGCCCACGGCTTAGCTGCACAGAGACATGTTGGCATGGACATTGTTTAATCTGCTTTAAACATAAAAAGCTTTTAGCACTTTTCTTTTTTAATTACTAAATAAGTGCATGTTTTTTTAAAAAAAATCAGATACCAAAGTGCATGCAGTAAAAAGTGGAAGTCCTTCTAGCCGTTGAGTTCCTTATTGAGACTCTGCCTGGTTTGGCGGGGAGAAGGCTGGTCTGGAGTCAGCGACTGGGTTTGAATTCCAGCTCTGCCAGATGCTAGCTGTGTATCCTTGGGCACAAGCCTTGGTTTGCTCATCTGTGAAATGGAGGCGCCACCGGAAGAGGTTGGGGGAGTAGTGAGTGAGATGCAGCACAGGAATTTTTGAAGCATAGGGCTTTTCTTCCAGAACCCAGCTACTTTTTAAAGCCCAATTCCATGCAGTGAGTGTGCTAATTACAGAATGGGGCCAATCTCTTCGGTCTGTTCATGTGACTTTTTTTTTTTCAAGTCCTCAAGGGCAATAGCTATATGCAGAAACCACTCTTCAGAGGTTTATTTTATTTTTCAAATTAATATTTAAATTATCAAAGTTAATGCAAAAACAGGTGCGTTCGATCACCTTAGAGGTTAGCTGATTTTTCACGCTGGGAATGAAAATAAAGCCTTCCCCAGGACCTTGACAAGGTGGCAATTGCCTTGGAAAATGTCATGTTTTTCAGTTCGGCTTATGAAAGTTCTGATTCTTTTTAGAAGGCCAGCTAGGATGCCAGGTATAGGATGCCAAATTAAATGCGAATTATCTAAAGGTCAGATGTACTTCGTGCTCTGTATTTTTATTTGCTACATCTATCAACCCTGCATCTAGCAAATGTAAATGATTACTTTTAAGGGCTTATGGGTCCATTTACAAAATTTTAAAACTTTTTTTAATGTTTAAATTGTAGCCTATTTTCTTGTAAAGTTTTTTTAACTGTCTGAACTAACAAAAAGCTATCTTTTTAATACTAAATAATTCTAACTCTAATAAATTGAACTTATAAAACACTGTTAACCTAAAAATTTTTTTTAAAATTTTATTGCTTGATTTTAGAGAGAAAGAGGAAGGGAGGGAGGAGGGGGGAGAGAGGGAGAGAGAGAGAAACATGGATTTGTTGTTCCAGTTAATTATGCAGTCATTGCTTAAGGCCTGTATAAGCCTGGGCCGGGGACTGAACCCTAAACCTTGGTATTTTGGGTCAATGCTCTAACCAACTGAGCTACCAGGCCTCAACCTAAAATTTTTATAAATGTTCCAGAACTGTACCTTAACTCAGGTTTCAAATTAAAGTCACAAATCTAAGTCGATGCCCACCCCCCAGCAATTGCACACTTTATGCTGGCATTACAAGATTGTCAATAGGCCAAAATGTTACAAGTTTATAAAATACCACATATATACAAATCCCTTCTTAAAAGACACAAAAAATGTGTGCCTCACTTAATTCTTCCTCCAGTTGGGAGATGCCAATTGTCAAGGCTGACAATCACTACCCCATTGGCCAGAGCTTCACGCACCAGAGATTCACCCAGGCCCAAGGTCTGGGCCGTAGATAACAGGGGATTCAGCTCACCAGGAGCTCAGGAAACCCTTACATCCTTCCATGTACTATTTGGGGTTATCTTCTTAGAATGCCTGGGTGTTCTGACCAGAGATTTTGTCCGGGCTGTTGACTGGACGTATGTTGGCAATATACATACATCCCTGGGCTACGGCCACATGCCCATCACTTCAAGAGGAGGTGGTCCAGAGATCCCAACGCTGGTTTCCAGTTATGCTCATCATCTGCCTTCTTCACAGAAGGATTTGCTTTGCCAAAGTCTGGAAATCTCACCTGGGTTTACAACTTGACTGAACTTTATGTTTCTTATGATTTGCAGATCTTCGGATCTTCCTGCCCAAATCTCTAAGAGTCCATTTACTTGAGCTGAAATCCTCCAATTCTTGCAAAACCTTCTTTCTCGGGGCCACATGGCTCTCACAGGTTTTAACATCACATCCGTTTGAATCCTGGATCCCTCCAGGGGCTTTAAATGTCCTTAAAAGCCCAAGGACATTTCTCTGACCCATCCTAGCAGACCAGGGATCGCTCGCCCTGGCAGCACACTGCTAGCATTTGGTGTGTTAAAGTATACACAGTAAAACGGCCTTTAAAAATTATGTCATTCGAACTCGACTTGACCTTAATGACGCCCATCAGAGTGGTTGCAGAATCAGAGCCTGGGTGCGCCAAGGGACAGCTGGCTGCCAAATCCCGGTGCTGGCAGAAAACAGCAGAATTTCCCCCTGCCCCTGCCTCCCTGCCCCCCAACCGGAGGCTCCATCACCCCAGGTGCCCTCTGGGGCGCACCACTTCTAAGTTTATCCATTTTCAGGAAAAGGCACAAGGCCTTTGGGGACCACAGGAGAGATAACCAGATGCCACAGCTGGCTCCCAGATGTCAGAGTTGGCTCGGGTGGAGATACAAGTGACTTTGCCGGGGATGGTGCCTAAATGAGGCAGGCCAATTTCCTCACCAGAGTGACAGAAACAGGGGATCCTAACAGACAAGCCCATTTCCTTAGGGAATGAAACCCATGATCTTCAGTTCCTCAGAGAAGTGAAAGTAGCAACCAGGAATCCAGTAATTCCTGTTGTCTGCAGGCTTTATAAGTCTGCTGAGCGCGAGGAGGTGGCCTGAAGACGCGCTGGGACTTCACACACTGCTGTTCTCGGGACACTGCTGTCCCCGACCCAGCCCTGAGCCCAGGAGCAGCGCCAGGATGTCTCAGCCACTGGTTGCCCTGCTTCTCCTCCTCGCCATCAACGGCGCCCTTGCCCTCCGGATCTGCTCCTTCAACATCAGGTCCTTCGGGGAAACCAAGAGGGAAAACCAGAAGGTCATGGATGTCATTGTGAAGGTGAGCCCCTTTCTGTGGGAAGGATGGCGGGACCCTGCCCACTGCTTTCAGACTTGAGGAGACTCAGGCGGAATTGAACTAAAGTTAGTTCCTTGGGGAAGGTAGCAGCTGCCTTGAAATTTTATAACAATAACAACAGCAGTAATTATAATAGTCACTTCACCTCTCTGTGTCATTATCACCTCCCTATAGGACTGTGTTGTTGTTGTTTTAATTCTTTATTGACGAGAGAGAAAGACATTGATTTGTTGTTTCACTCATTTATGCATTCATTGGTTGATTTTTGTATGTGCCCTGACCTGGGATTAAACCCACAACCTTGACATATCAGGACGATGCTCTAACCAACTGAGCTACCCGGTCAGGGCCATGTAGGACTGTTTGGAAGAACACATTAGTTGATAAATATAAAGCTCCTAAAGCAATACCTGGCTCCCAGTAAGCTCCGGTAAGGGTGGGCTACTACTATAATTCTTATCACCATTTATTGAATGCCGTGTCAGCACTCTAAGTACAAGATTTCATTTCATAACCCCCAGGAAGGAGGATACTTATCCCCCATGTAGAGATGACGAACAATGAAAGGTGAAGTAATACCGTACAGCTTGTGGGCGGGTGGGGAGCTGGGGTGCCAGCCAGCCTGGTCTTTTAACCATCACTGCAGCACAGATTTTTACTTGCTTTCTACCTTTCTTTCTTCCTTTCCTCCTTCCTGCCTGCCTTCTCCCTTTCTTTCTTTCTTTCTTTCTTTCTTTCTTTCTTTCTTTCTTTCTTTCTTTCTTTCTTTCTTTCTTTTTCTTTCTTTCTTTCTCTTTCTTCTTTTTTCTCCCCCTTCCCCTTCTTCCTTTCCTCCTCCTTCCCTGCCCCCCACCCCATCAACCTTTTCCCCACTCCCAATTCTAATCTTTTTCTCCACTTAGATAAGACTTTTCTTGGATAATATAACCAACTAGAGGCCTGGTGCACGAATTCATGCACCAGTGGGGTCCCTTGGCCTGGCTTGCAGGATCGGGCCAAAACTGGCTTTCCGACATTTCCCAAGGGATCCCAGATTGTGAGAGGGTGCAGGCTGGGGAGGGATGTGGGAGGTTGGCCAGCCAGGGAGGGACTGCGGAAGGGCTCCAGGATGTGTCCGGCCCATCTCACTCAGTGCCAATTGGCCAGATCCCAGCAGCAAGCTAACCTTCTGGTGGGAGTGTCTGCCCCCCTGGTAGCCAGTGCATATCATAGCGACTGGTTGACCAGTTGACTGTCTGCCCCCTGGTGGTCAGTGCACATCATAGTGAGCGGTTGAGCAGCCTTAGCATATCATTAGCATATTATGCTTTGATTGGTCAAATGGCCAACCGGACAACCAGACACTTAGCATATTAGGCTTTTATTATATAGGATGCCTGGGAACTCTGCCCACACTTCTCTGGAGTCAGTTGACTCTCTTTATCCTACAGGTTAATTAATTAATAATTAATTATTTTTTGGTTAATCCTCACCTGAGAATATGAATATATATATATTTCAGAGAGGAAGGGAGAGGGAGAGAGAGAGAAACATCAACAATGAGAGAGAATCATTGATTGGCTGCCTTCTGCATGCCCGCTACTGGGGATCGAGCCCGCAACCCGGGCATATGCCCTGACCAGGAATTGAACCTGGGACCCTCCAGTCTGCAGGCAGACGCTCTATCCATTGAGCCAATCTGGCTAGGGCTGAGGATATTTTTCCCATTGCTTTTCAGAGAGAGTGGAAGTGAGGGAGGGATGGTTGCTGAAAACTTTCCCAGGACTAGGACTAGGTGTTATTACTTTAGAAAACTCCGGAGGCACCGACCGTGCTGTAGTGGGAATGCCAGGAGCCTGGGTTCAGGTCCCACCTGGCAGCAGGTGAAGTGAGCTGGGCAAGTCCCTTCTGCTCCCTGAGCCTCCAGGGCCTTTCAGGAACACGAGCCTTACACAACCTGGAGCGGAGTGTGGCTGAGCAAAGTCAAGGTGAGTAAGGCAACAAGGCAGGTGATCGCAAACATGAGCTGCCACTGTCAGTAGGCAAAGTGGATTAGAGTGAGGACTAGCACACTCTGTTCTAGCTCAGACGGTCCTTGCAGACCTGCGCATCCCTGCCCTTTGGATGGTACCCAAGGCCTTGCGGATGTCGGTTTTTAGCCAGGACAGCCATGCCAAGCTGATGAGAACCGTGACTCTCTGGCTCAACTGGAAACTGACATGCGAGCAAACAATTTCCCCACTTCCTTGTGGGGAAGGGCCCCTGGAGAGTGGGTGCCTACTGAATTCCTGTCACCCTCCTCACTTATTCCACCCGGGAAATGTCACCACAGGCTTAAGGCTGACATTTTGTTCTTTGGTGATTCCATGGAGGGGGCCTACAGTCAGCACCTCCCTTAAGCCCCTGTGTCCTAGAGGGCTGACCGACGGACAGCCCATCACACCAGACACCACGCATGTCTAAAGTCTTTGTCAAGGCCCCTGACTTCCCCATTATTGCAAAACCATCCTGTAAACAGAGGCTATCGGAAAACAGAGCCACCCAGAGCACTTACCCTGAGACTCAAATCCCAGGCTCCTGGGATAGTAGTATGTACAGGGGCCCTTGTCTAAGCACCTCCTAGAGGCCAGGAACTTTATATCTTATTTAATACTGTGATGTAGGTGGCATTGTCCTCACTTTATTACTGAGACTCAAAATGGTGAAGTGACTTATTCAGGCTTCCATAGCTAGTAAGGAGGAGAACCAGGTTCAGATCCAAACATATACGTGGAAATGCCTTTTCCACTCTTCCGTACTGGGTTTATCATGTTGGAGACAAGCCCAGCTTCATCATGCTGTCGTTGTTATGGCCTTCGTTGGGAAGGTTGGGGAGTGAGGGAGGCCTGCCTTCTCCTTGGGTTTGCTGGTCGGCACCACGGGCAATTCTCCAGATGCCAAATCCTGCCTGGGAAAGGCTCCCTCTGCCTGTGACTTCGTCAGTTTGTGTCCTTAAAGAGTCGAGCTTGTTCATCCAATAAATACTCATTGAAGGTAGGCCATGTGCCAGACACTCCGAGACACTGGGAGTGAGAGCGTGGATGTGGGAGAACTTCACAGATATTCAGCACCCGATCAGTTAATTTAGGAGTGCTGACTGTCCTGGGCCCTTCATATGCATCCAAGCTCAGCCTGACAACCCCTCTGATTAGTAGACCCCTTTTACAGATGAGCAACTGGATTTCAGAGAGGTGAAGCGTGTTGCCCCAGGCCATGGAGCAGAACTGAGGCCTGACTGACCCTATCCGGGCTCTTCCCCACCATGCTGGCTGCTCTGTTTAGGGGCATGAAAGAGGCTTTCGTAGGCTGCCTTCTGCCCCGGATTTTTCTAGAGTTCTCCAGGCTGCCCCTTCCCCTCTCCCCAGGCTCACCCATGACACCCCCTGCTGGGATTCCCTCACCACTAGCCATGCACTGCCCCTCCTCCCCTCTCCTCCCCTCTGTGAACAGTCAGGACAGTCTCACTGGGTTTCAGGGCTGGAGGGCCTTCCGGGGACCCTCCTCCTCAGGTCCTCCCCTTGAGGTCCTCCTCCTGAGGAAATGGAGCCAGGGGAAATACATTTTTCCTTGTCTGAAATATATTTTTTCTGGCCTGAAGTTGGGGCAGGAAAAAATGTGTCATGAATGAATTTGAAAACTGAATCTTGACTGTGAGGGAAACACAATGTAATATTAGGTTGAAAAAAAAGATGAAAACTGTATGATAAATATTGCCATTGTTTGCTGAGCATCTGTTCTGTGCCGTGGACTGGACAGAATTTTATATCCACTATGTCACCGAATCCCTATGAGGGGAAGTTGTCCCAGTTCCCAGATAAAGAAGCTGGCATTCAGGGAGCTTACGTGGCTTGTTCAAGGTCACACAGCTGGTGAGTGACAGAGTCAAGACATGAATCCAAGGCCCGGCCAGTGTTGCTCAGTGGTCAAGCATTGACTTATGAACCAGGAGGTCACAGTTTGATTTCTGGTCTGAGCACATGCCCGGGTTGTGGGCTGGATCCCCAGTGTGGGGAATGCATGAGGCAGCCAGTGGATGATTCTCTCTTATCACTGATGTTTCCATGTCTCTCTCCCTCTCTCTTCCTCTCTGAAATCAATAAAAATATACCTTTAAAAACGACATGAACCCAAGGCCATCTGACTCAGAGTCCATACTTTGAACCAATGGGCTAGTCACTTTGCTGCCACTTTTGTCAATAGATATAATGGAGAAATCGTGTGGGAAAGGAACTTCTCCTGCATTCTTTACCCACTAAGCTCCTTCTCACCTGTCAGGGCCTTCAAATGCCCTCTCTTCTCAGAGCTTTCCTTGGTGTCTGGGCAGAAGGAATTAGTTAGTCCTCAACATTCCTACAGCTGTGCCTTGTTCAGTCCAAATGTCATGTCCCTCTCAGGGTAGCTAGTTGTTTCCCTTTGTCCCTCTCACTGGACCATCAATCAGTCTTTCAGGGCAGGGCTGTGTTTTAACAGGTTGGCACGGTGGCCTTTACAGTCACACCGACCGGAGTTCAAATCCTGGCTGCACCCCCTCTGCTGGCTGTGCCTTTCGGCTAGTCACTCAGGCCTCTGAGCTGGTTCCCTCCTGCGGGTCAGGGACTACGGTCATTCACAGGGTTGGTGAGGCTCGGCGTAGGCTCACAATAATGTCAGCTCTTATAGTCATTATCGTTGTGGTTATACCTCAGTATCCAGCCTGAGTTCTTTTCATTTACTACGGGTTTAATGAATATTGGTGATTATTATAGTAATTATTCAAGGAAAGCCGAGAGGTGGGAAGTCGGGTCTGATCACAGGCTGTGGATCTGGGTTGCCTAGGTTCACATTCTGCCTCGGCCACTGGCTGGGTGACTCTGGATACACTCCTCACCTTTCCAGAGCCTCAGGCTCCTTGTCTTAAAAATGGACACGGTAACAGCACCTCCCTCAGGGAGCCCTTCATTTATTTTAGGCAAGAATTTAATTAATTTAACGATGCACCCAATTTGATACTTAAAACATAGTAAGTGCCCCCCAAAAGGTTTTTTATTGTTTGTAGTAAGTGCTCTCAACCCCTTGGGGATTCTCTCTCTGCAGATCATCAAACGCTGTGACATCATACTCCTGATGGAAATCAAGGACAGCGCCAACCAGATCTGTCCCACGCTGATGGAGAGGCTGAATGGGTAAAGATGGGGCCCAGACCCTCTGTGGGTTCAAGGTCAAGTGCAAAGGCACCTGTAAAGCCCCAGGGAACTGACTTAGCGTGAGAGCAAGCACTCACTCCGACCACCAGTTCATGTGGCTTCCAACTCTGTTAGCCACGGGTCTAAGAACCTTCAACCAGCTAGCTTTAATATGATAAAACAAAATAAGGGAAACAGATGGGGAGCCAGAACAGAGACAGAGAAATGAAAGAAACAGACAAGAGGCTGAGCTGAGAAGTGCTGTTCTCAAGAAAGATCAGGTGCCAGTAGGAAATATGAAATGACCACAGACTGGATGTTATGCAGCCATTATAAATCATGTTTATTGCAGAACAGGTTAGACCTAAACAGGCCAGCATGGAAAGATGGCTGCAATTGAACAGAACAAGTTCAGAATTGTAGGTAGAGCAACCCAGTTTATTAATCACATCACATTATAGAGGAATAAGAGTATGTTTGAGTTTGCATGGGCATAGAAGAAAGACTGGAAGGATATGCTCCAAACTGTTAATAGTGGTTACTTTGGGGGACTGAGGGGCTGTGATTGGAGGATCATTGTTTAGGAGGCCAGTGAAGGAATGGGGAACATTTGCTTTTTATTTCATACTAGAGGCCCAGTGCACGACATTCGTGCACTCGGGGGATCCCTCAGCCCAACCTGTGCCCTCTCACAGTCTGGGAGCCCTGGGAGGGTGTCTGACTGATGGCTTAGGCCCGCTCCCTGTGGAAAGCGGGCCTAAGCCAGCAGGTGGACATCCTTAGCGCTGCTGCGGAGATGGGACAGGCTCCTGCCACCACTGCTGCACTTGCCAGCCATCAGCCGGGCTTCTGGCTGAGCGGCACTCCCCCTGTGGGAGCGCACTGACCACCAGGGGGCAGCTCCTGCATTGAGCATCTGCCCCCTGGTGGTCAGTGCACGTCATAGCAACCGGTCGTTCCCGTTCAGTCGATTTGCAATTAGCCTTTTATTATATAGGATAGTTCTATATAATTTGAATATTTTACAAAAAGCCTGAATCGATTTACAAGCTAAAAATTACAAAAATAATGTCCTCAAATAGTTTTACATGACATTGGGTTATATTTATAATTTATAATTTTTATTCTTTCTCAAAGAATAATCAGCAGACCCACCCACCTGAAAATCACTGCAAAGTGAATTAAAAGTGCATATTCAAGAGCCTCGGGTCTATGAAATGAGAATTTCTGTGAGAGGGGCATTTTTATTTCAATAAGCTTCCCAGATGGTTCTGATGCACCCTGATTAAAAACTTCTAATATAATGTTTCTTTGTAGATACATGATAAAATTAAACAAACTCAAGTATACAATATGTGCCAAGTAGTTCAAGATGTAAAAAATAAATAAATAAATAAAACAGAACAAAAAATGTATAAGAGATTCAAAAGCAGTGAACCAAAATGTTGACAGTGGCTATCTTAGAGTACAAATTTGTAAGGAATTTAAATGGGTTTTCTTCTACATTTTTTCTCTATTTTCCAAAATTTTCTACAGTGAGAATATTACACTCCCATTCCTTTTTGCTTAGGAAATACTTTAAACATACTTAAAAGCACAGATAAAATGAAAACACACAGCCTTGTAGCCACCATACAGCTAGAGCAGCAGAACATCTGGCCATTATTATACTTTTGTAATTAGGAAAACTCACATGGTTGTTTAGAAGTGAATGGTCAGTCCAGGCGGAACAGCTGTGGCCATTCTCCTTCACACAGACGGCCCCTGGGCGCCCCCCCCCCCCCCGCCCCGGGGCCTCGGTTTCTCATCTGAAAACACAGAGTAGGAGTTGAGCTTCTCCTTTTTGTCCTCGGTAGGTGTTCTGTCTCTGGATCTGACCTTTGACAGAGGAAGAGGGCGTGCAGCACAGGGTGTAGGTACCTATGCTCAGCTCAGACACTTGGGTTTGGATCCTGGTTCTGCCATGACCTCAAGCAAGTGACCAACCTCCTTTTCCCTGTCTCTTCATTGGGGCTAACAATAGAAGCAATCTTCCTGGGATGTGGAAGATAAATCATGCATGTAATTAAGTCATGCATGTGCCTGGCATGTAGCAGTGTCTGTTACAAGTAAATGGAAGAGAATTATAATGGCAGATGATGGTCCAGGGGGCCCCATGTAACAGCTACCATCAACACCCTGGCTATGGGCCAGGCATCCTGTTAATTCATTTACAACCCCGTGGGGTAGATACTATGACTGTTCCTCTTAGAGGTAGGGAGCTGAGGCACAGGGAAGAGTGACCGGCCCAATGTCACCCAGTCGTCAAATGGCTGAGCCTACTTTTGAACCTGGGTCAGGTCTGACTCCAAATCCAGCGCTCTATTCTGAGCCCCCTCAGTTGTCTTTGGAGCGGCTCCAGTCAGTTTTCAGAAGTATGGGGGACCGAGAGGAGGGGTCTTCATGCATCTCCCCCCGTCGGCCTGGAGAGTCTTCCTGCCTCCAGTTATCTCAGTTCCCCCAACCTCCCTAGACTGTCCTATGGACCCCAGGCAGAGCCAGGCCTGTTTGCTCCCTTCCCCTGGAAGCCAGGAGGGACCTCAGGCAGTTCACGGCTGAGTCACTTCTAACACTTTGCCAACCCAGGACGTAGCAGTTCAGAATCAGATGAGGGCCAACTTCCCAGACTCGAAGCCCAGAGGAATCCATTGTCCACACTCCTGGGGACCCAGAGGCCAATCTGCCTTAGAACATGCAGCTAAAGCCCCAGGAGTTTCTGTAGGGTCTAACTGGGCCCGTAAAGGTCCCTTCTGCTTTCTTCCAACTGAACCTGAGACCATGCCTGGGGTCAGACATGCCCTAGATTTCTCTGCGGCCAGAGGGAGTAACACCGGGTCAGGCTCTGCCAGGGTGGAGTGGTCAGCAGGTTTGGCAAACACACTGAGAGTCGGGTTTCTCCAGGAAGGTGAGGGTGAGGGTCAATGGGATTTCATGGCTGTATCCCCAGTTCCCAGAAAATAAACAACAGCTGGTTTGAAATTATAGTTCTGGGCTTATTAATGCCTGGGGGTTTTCAGAGCAGGAAAGAATGTCCAACGAAAATGTGACTAAGAATCCTGCATATGATAAATTCTCAGGGGTGGTGCCTGGGTAGGTGACCAGAAAAGGTTGCTCCAACAGGGAGTATGAGCTGCAGCCCCAGCCATGGCCCAGAGTGGGGTTTGGGCTGATTCTGGCCTGAAGCTTCTATGGTCTCAATGGTCTCTTACAGGTACAGGCCAAAACATATGGATTCGGGAGTGAGTAGGATCTGGGTTCAAATCCCAGCTTTGTGCTTACAAACGATAAAAATGGGGTAACAGTAGTATCTACCTATAAGGACAAGAAATAAAGATCCTGGCAGATGTTACATTTCCATCCAGTGGTGGCCCTTCTTATTAGACTCTCCATGGTGCCATTGGAGATATGGAGGCAGATTGGAGAGAGGGGAATCTCTGCAACAGGGAAATGTTTTTCTTTTAAGATTCAATGTAAAATCTTTGTTTTCTAGAAATTCAAGAGCCACAACATACAACTGTGTGATTAGCTCTCGGCTCGGAAGAAAGACATATAAAGAACAGTATGCCTTTATCTACAAGTAAGTATCATCTATGCTTCCTGGAACATGGTTCATGTATAAATGATGGCTATGAATTTAATCAAAATGCATACCTTTTCTTCAAAATGAAACTTTGATCTCTAACCAGTTCTCAATATCAATAAAAGTAATTGCCGTCGAAATTGGGACTGGTGCAAAGTATTAACTCTTCAAACTAGAAAACACGAGCAGCTTCCTAACACCTAATTTGTTGGTCAACCCAGTGGCTGCCTGGTCAAGGGGTTCAGGATTTCTTTCTTCTTCGTAGTCAAGTCCTGGTCTAGGGATGGAAACCTGAGTTGCCCAGCACAGCTGACTCCAGAACTTCATATTCTCACCTTCCTACTAGTAATTTGTTCTAAGTCTGAACATTAACTGTGGGTGCCCCAGATACTTAGTATTGCTCAGCTCTTTGGCTCCCAAAGGACCCTGGCCATTGAGAAGAGTTGACTGAGCCTTGTTCTGAAGATCCTTTCCAGCTCTCGAACCCACTTGGGAGGCTAATGAAGCCGTGGGAACCTACATAATTGCTTCTTGAAAGAAGTAAGAAGACAGCTGACTCAGCTGGGTGGACTTCCTTTTTCTCCTCTAGGGAAAAGCTGGTGACTGTGAAGGAAAACTACCTCTACCATGACCTTCAGGATGGAGACACAGATGTCTTTTCCAGGGAGCCCTTTGTGGTCTGGTTCCAGTCACCCCAAACCGGTGAGACCCACACACCTCTCTTGCCCATGATCTCCCCAGAGCAAGTAGGCAACAGCCCTAAGTGTGAGCTGTGACCCTGGAGTTCATGCAGCATCTTTGGGGAGGCTTTAGGCTCGATGGAGAAGGCCATTAAGAACTTCTAATACCTGGCCCTAGCTGGTTTGGCGCAGTGGATAGAGCATCAGCCTACAAACTGAAGGGTCCCGGTTTCGATTCCGGTCAAGGGCACATGCTGGGGTTATTGTTTCAATCCCCAGTAAGGGGCATGCAGGAGGCCACCGATCAATGATTCTCTGTCATCATTGATGTTTATATCTCTCTCTCCCTCTCCCTTCCTCTCTGAAATTAATATATATATGAACTTCTAATGACTGTAGAAGATGCAGTATAGTTTGATGGTACCAGGCTGGCTTCTCAGAATGCCATGATTCAAGAACTCCCCAGCCTGGAGCCCACCTTCTGGAATCAATGATAACTCCACTGCCTTTGGAGCATTTAGGCTGATAGGAATTATTTACCTTAATTCCACAGTCCCAACCAAGTACAACCATTTCTTCGTTTAAAAAAAATCCCAGTGATGGCCAGCAAAGTTGAACTCCTCAACCTAGGTTCTCCCTCTAGTAACTACATAGAAGTCTCCTCCGCAGAAATCCAAACGATTGCAGCCGGAACTTGAACAACAATAGTACTTGTATTAGCGACTAACCATTGTTGATCACTGATTAGTGCCAGGCTCCTAGACTCCTTGAAACGAACTAGGATTGTCTCCACTTCAAAAAGATGGAGTCACTGAGCCAAGTTCACCCAGCACCTATTGAAGTAGAGGAGCCAGGGTTGCGACCCAAGCCACCATCTCAGGAGCTCATGCTCTTACCCACTATGTGACACTCAAGGGAAGTCAAGAATAAGTTTGGTTTGCCATTTGGAGCTGTATAGAAGCAACTATATTTTCAGTACCTACTATGTGCCAGGCACTCTCCCAGGTGCCAGACAAGATAGACAAGGTCCCTGCTCTCGTGAAGTTATATTTTAGTAGAGGAGACAGATAATGACCAAGCAAATATATCCAGAGCTATAGGTGAGTATACCTATAACTACAAATATAAACACCCTGCACTAGTTCTGCCCTGGTCAATGACCTCAGAGTCAGAGTGCTGACCAACATAGGAGAATGGGGA
Source organism: Myotis lucifugus (assembly GCF_000147115.1). NCBI lineage: Eukaryota > Metazoa > Chordata > Mammalia > Chiroptera > Vespertilionidae > Myotis > Myotis lucifugus. The sequence continues at coordinate 880,447 of NW_005871414.1, forward strand.
GGGAATCCCCAGGAGGGAAAAAGAGGATGTGGGGCTATTGAGGGCAAGAAGTGTCCTTAGAGAGCACGTGCAATAGTCCTTTGTCACGCTCATGATTCACATTTAGCTGAACGGAGCGGTGTTCAGAGCACACCTCGCCCCCTTGCTGACTACATTTTCTCCTAGTGAGTCCTTTGTGAATTGCTAACAAACCTGCCTGTATTGAGCTTCCAACTTCCACTCTTCTCTACCCCTTTCTCTCTCCTTGGGAAGGTACCTCAGCCATGTCCTGTTTAGTTTTCTCTCTTGTTCGAGAGAAGCTCCTTATGTCCTCTCTATCTGGGATGAAAGATGAAGGAGTTAGCTATTCATATATCTTCTAATTCATTCATTCAGCCAGTCAGTCCATCAACAAACATTCTGAGCACCTCCCACGTGCCAGGCACGATGCTAGATACTGGAGCCAAGAGGGCGAGCGGGACAGATAAGCCTGCCCTCACAGCCCTGGTTCCAGTGGCCAAACATAGAAGTAAAGCAAGTAAGTTCAGAGCATGAAGGAAGTGAGCCAGACGTATTGCCTAGCAGGGTGAGGGGCCCACCTTCGAGGGGGGTGGGACCAGGGAAGGCCCTGGGAGTGACATTAGGCTGTGACCTGAAGAAATCAGTCAGAGAGGACTGGCAGATGGCAGAGGGAGGGCAGAGTGAGCACACATGTTCAGAGGTGGGAAAGGGCTTGGGGTGCGCAGGGGGGACCACCAAGAGGATGGGGGTGCAGTGGAGGTGTGAGGAGGAGAGTGGGAGATGAGGCTGCTGGATCCGTGTCCTGGAGACAGGCTGCCAGGTCCTGGCTCCCCACTGTGTGACCACCAACAGCACCCAGCTCCCAAGTAGGAGTGGGGACCCAGGCACGGATGAGGGGAGCCGGAGGACTAGGCGTTCAGAGCACAGCAGCTGCTACCGGCAAGTGGGCATGGCGTGGTTCCGAGGCCGCCCACATGCCCTCCCTCGGGCCTCTCCGTTGGGCCCGGTTTTTAGACACTTCACAAACATACGCTTTATTTTTTAAATAACATTTTTGGGCTTTTTTTTTCCTGATTGCAAAGGGTGTATAAACTGACGCGCTTTGGTTTTTTTTTCATTAGAAAAAAACTTCTTAGTACAAAAGCCAGCCTATTATTTAAAAAAAAAAAGAAGATACAGTTTTTAAAAAAATGAGAAAGTAGAAACACCCACAGTGCCAGCAAAGAACACGGTCTCCCAGCTTTCTCTCAGCCGCGAAGGGCGAGTGGGAGAAGAGAGCTCTCATGTACAGAAAACAGCCGCCTCGTGATCCTAAGATCATGCACCTTCAGCCGCGGGCGGGACCCCCAGGAAGTGGGGGCCCAGGGGCAGGGAGCGCGCCTTCCGGGAGGACAGCCGTTTCCCTCAGCCCTGGAACTGGAAGGGCAACCGCGTGACCTCTGCTCCTTCCTGCCCCCCAGCTGTCAAGGACTTCGTGATTGTCCCGCTGCACACCACGCCCGAGGCGTCCGTGAAGGAGATCGATGAGCTGGTGGATGTCTACGAGTACGTGAAGCGCCGTTGGAAGAAGGCAGAGGTGACGACCCTCCGTGTTTGTTGGCTTCCCCGCTGGCAGGGGCGGAATCTGGTCCCCGAGAGGGAGGAGTGACTCCCCGGGCGGGTGAGGGGCTCAGAGCCTGTGCAGACCACCCCGTCGAAGCCTCACTGTGGGCCTTTCCTCAGCCCTAAATCTCCTTCTTGCGAAATCTGCCCGGTGCCACTGGGTGGGTCTGGGGTGCTCACACCTGCTCCACTCACATGGCTGCGAACATTCACTGAGGGACTAGCCGGTGCCGGGCCCTGTGCTGCGGCTGGACATGGACCGGTGTACTGCATCCTCCCAGTGACCCCACGAGGTCGCAACCTTTATCATCCTCACTTTGCAGGTGAGAACAGTGACACACAGAGGTCGGCAGTCTTTCTGGTGCAAGTGACAGGATCTCAAACTGGCAGAAGCCATTTATTGGTTCTTGTAACTAAAATGTCCAGGAGTGGCTCAGGCACCGCTGGTCCAGGGCTCCGCAGGATAACCAGGGCTTGGCTTGTTTCTGTCCACCCTTGGCCCCCCATTCCTCTGGTGGGGGGGGGGCCCTCCAGGCTTAGGCTGGCTCCCCTCTGGGACGGCAAGATGGCCACCAGCAGCTTCTAGACCAAATGACAAATTTCCTCTCCCACCATGCAGCAAATACCCTGCGAGTGAGTCTTATTGGCTCTGATTGGGTCACATGTCCAGCCCTGAACCCATCACTGTGACCAGGGGGTTGAGAGGCTCTGACCGGCTAACTCTGTGTCAGCTCCACCCTGACCTCAGGGGCTGAGGGGAGGAGGGTTGCTACTCTCATAGCAGGACAACACGTTGCCCTCAATTATTTCCTCACATGGGAAACCGGGAGGCCACCACCTGTGGCTGGGAGGTCTGCGGAAGAGCTTGGCAAATATGGAAGTGCTCGAGAGGGCTCTTCCGAACTCTTCTTCCCTCCTTTCGGGATGTGACCCCATTGGTCCTGTCCTCCTTCTCAGTTCCACTGCTGAAAGTGCAAATGAGTCAAGTGTGGCCCAGAGCTGGGCATGGAGAACACAGGGGGTGTCTTTCATTGCTTCTTTGTAAAGAGCAGGTCAAGAGAAAGACTCACTCATTCAACAAGAATGTATTGAGCATCTGTTAAGTGTTGGGTATTAGGGAGGTATCAGTGGCACAAAAATGAAGAGGAGAAATTCGTGCTGAAAAAACCTTCAGTGAGGCAGATTGGGGTTCAGTTCTTGGTTTCACCCCTTGAACCTCCCAGTTGAGTGGTGTAGAGCAGGCCTTCTATCCTGTTTCCACAGGGGCTAAAGGCCCTTCTACCTCCGAGTGTTTGTGAGATTGAAATGAAACTTCAGGAAAACACTTAATGCTGGATTTGGCGCACAGAGAATGCTCGGTGAATCGTGCCTTTATTAATAGAAGCTGGTAGTCACTAGGGTTAAGGATGACATCCTGTCCTCAACTGTGCCCATCAGTCACAGGGAAAACCATGATCAGAGGTCAAAATAAGATGTTTTTGAATAAAACTCTAAAGTCAGCAACAGCCCCACACAATAGCACAAACAAGGAAATCTGGCACTTCCTCAGGATTGGGGAAAATCAAAATCCTGTCCCAAGAGCCCTCCACGGAAAAACACTTCCAAGATAGAATGTTTCTGTTGGTGACCTAAGGTTCTTCCCACTTCCCCCATAGACAACATTTCCACAGGAATAAGTTTCCAACTTCAGGACAATAGGAGGGAGAGAGCCATGCCCAAGCTGTCAAATACACCACCCAAGTTCGTTTTTCCTGCTTGGAAACAAAAGGCATTGCTTCATTCATATGTTTGAGCCAGAGAAAAAAGATTCGAGGGAATCAATTAGCAGCCTTCTTTCATCCCCACCTAACCCTGCATGAATTATAGAGACATGGTGACTCAGAACAGGAGGGAGCAGCTACAGCAAACACCCCCTCCCTGTTAAGAACACCCTCCCTTGTACACACCTGCCTGTCAAATACTCATCAAAACTGTGACTCAGTTTCATTAATTTATTTTTTTAATGACAATTCATTAGTTATGATCCCATGGGGATCAGGGAACCAGGAGCAGCCTGGCTTAGTGGTTCTGGCTCCTGCTTTCTCTGGGGGGGCACCGTCAGACGTCAGCTGGGATTTCAGTCTCTGAAGGCTGGTTTGGGGCTGGACGATTCACTCCACGCTGGCTCACTTGCATGGCTAGCAGATTGGTGCTGCCTGGAGACCTCATCCCTCTCCCTGTGGGTCTCTCCATGTAGATTGGGCTTTCTCACATGATGGTGTCTGGGGCTCCTGGGGGGGAAGAGGGGGTGCCCTTTCCACACCTCTCCCCTTTGACTCTGGAAGTTGCTTGCTCCCTCCTCCCTCTGGGCTTACAGTCCCCTCTGTGACTCAGTTTTAAACTGTGGCCTCTTCTTGTAAAAAGCAAAAAGAAATTAAGAAAGACCCTATTTTAGTTTGCCAGGGCTGCCATAGCAACGTACCAAAGACTGGGTGGCTTGAACAACACAAATTTATTTCCTCACAGTCTGGAGGCTAGATGATCAAGATCAAGGTGTCAGCAGGCTGGTTCCTCCGGAGGCCTCTCCCTTTCTAATCTTCTCACCAGTCATACTGGATTAGGGTCCACCCATATAGTCTCATTTTAACTTAATTACCTCTCTAAAGGTCCTCTCTCCAAATAATGTCCCATTCTAAGATACTGGGCTTAGGACTTCAAAACACGAATTTGGGAGGGACACAATTCACCCCGTCATTTGCTGAGCACGGAGGACGGAGTCATTGCTGGCAGTGCCGAGTGACAGAGCTTGGCCACAAAGCTGATCCGGCGACTGATGCTCCAAATCATGTCTTTCAGAATTTCATTTTCATGGGCGACTTCAATGCCGACTGCAACTATGTCCCCAAGAAGGCCTGGAGCAGCATCCGCCTGAGGACCGACAGCAAGTTCGTTTGGCTGATCGGGGACCAAGAGGACACTACTGTCAAGACGAGCACCAACTGTGCATATGACAGGTGGGAGACAGCTGCGGACCCAATACCCAGGCAGGGCTTATATGCATTAGAAAAGGCGCCCCCCTCTGGTCAGATGAGGCATTTGGCTTGGAGAGCAGAGTCACATTTCAGGCCTCTCCACCTAGAGCAGTGGTTCTCGACCTTCCGAATGCCGAGACCCTTTAATACAGTTCCTCATGTTGTGGTGACCCCCAACCATAAAATTATTTTCGTTGCTACTTCATAACTGTAATTTTGCTACTGTTATGAATCGTCATGTAAATATCTGATATGCAGGATGTATTTTCATTGTTACAAATTGAACATAATTAAAGCATAGTGATTAATCACAAAAACAATATGTAATTATATATGTGTTTTCCGATGGTCTTAGGCAACCCCTGTGAAAGGGTCGTTCGACCCCCAAAGGGGTCGCGACCCACAGGTTGGCGACCCACAGGTTGAGAACCGCTGACCTAGAGCTTTGCACAGCCTACAAACTGCATGAACTGGGCACCGTAGTTCAGCAGTAGCCACCATGGGCTTCGGTGTCAGATAGGCCTGGGTTCAAACCCTCACTCTGCCACTTAATATGTCTGTGACTAAGAGATATGTGTCTTTGTTTTCTCACCTATAAAATGGAGATTATAGTACTACCTCATTCATGGACACAGGACGAGAATGAAATGCAGTAACAGATGTAAATCTGATAACACAAAGCCTGCCATATAAGCACTCAATACCTTCGTTGCTGTTAATTATTCCATCACAAAGACATGTCGAAGTTTACTCATCCAACCTCTTATCATTAGGCATTAGGATTGGGCATTAGGTTATCATATTATTCAGGGTCAGTTATTTAAACATTTCTGATTCTATATGTACTTTATGCATATATTTATGACTGCCTTAAGGTAAAACCCTAAAACATGAGAGAAGTTAGAGCAAGGAAGTGTTTACACTTCTAAAGCTTTCGCTGCACCTTCCAAAATGAAAATGCATACATTTAAATAACTGCGTGCCCTTGTATGTGTAAAATCTCTCTGGGGATGTTCCATCAGCTTTCACCTTTGCTCCTTAAGGCGGGAGGGAGGCGGTGAGAATGCCTGAAGCCTGTGAATGCTCGTGACCTGGCCTCCCACAGCAGAGACCGCAGGCAGGGAATCCCCTAGGAGCCCTGGTCCCACGCTGGCTTCCGTTCCCAGGGCTCAGCCTGTTACGGAGAAAGCATGCGATGGCCACCTGCGAGTCCACACTTGCTCTCACTTCTCTCGTTCTGAGGTCTGGCTTTCGTTTTCACCCCATGACCGCCTTTGTTCCTCTCGGAGCTCTCAGGGCTGGTGTGTCTAGTGCAGAAGTCGTCACTCCAGCCCTGGGAGGTGGAAGCAGCCCTCGCACTGGGGGAGCAGAGTCAAGGTGGGAGGCCCCGGGAGACTGAGCTCTCTTCCCCTCCCTCCATTTTGAGGGGCTGCCAGCAAGGGACGTGCCAGTCGTGTGGCCTTGGGAACATCAAGTCCCTTCTGTGGCCCCATTCTTCTCCCCAGCAAATGAGAGGGAGGTGATGGAAAATGTCGAAGCAGAAGAACAGTGAATCACAGGGAAAGACGTTCACAGCAGATTAGCTGCGGTGGGGAACAGGTGAAAAACGGTGTTCCCTGGGACCCCGGTGTAACACACATGCATGCCAAAGGATGGCAGGATGACGTGTGATTTTCCCCCTTTTTATTACATTTATTGGGGTGACACTGGTTAATAAAAGCATAGAGGTTTTAGTGCACCATCTGTATACTGTATTGTATGTTCACCACCCCACGTCAAGTCTATGTTTTCCTTAACAGCATGTATCTTTGGTGGTTTTGTAAAAGGCATATAAATATTTTTGTTTTGACTCAATGCGAGTCTTTGTTCTGTGTTCAGATATCTCTTGAACACCTCCCAGGCGCTGGGCTGGCCTCGGAAGAGCTTAACAGGATCAGCCGGCCCACCTGTGCACATACCTACGAGTAGAAGTCAGAAATGGGGGAGCCTTAACTATGTCCCGTTTTACTCCCTGGGTTGGAAAGGATGGCTTTCAGAAATCTCCACCTGCATGTGAAGAGTTTACTTGTGGATAGAGTTCAAAGTTAACCAGGTGATGGCGTTAGCCAACACAGGGAACCAGTCAGCCCTTTGGAGTCAGGGAAAGCTCGGGATGGTCATGAACCAGCAGTTGGACTCATCTTGTCAGTCTTTAGTCGGCCTGTCAGGGCCACGCAGACCCCAAGTGCATCACCCCACCTGGTATCCATTAGAGTTCATGTTTCCCAAACTCAGTTAACTATCATGTACCCATTGGTTTTTCTCCATATTTGTCTTTAAATACATTTGTTTCTTACTGAAATAAATTAATTTTAAAGAAATGTTATAATACCAAGGTAAGAAACCGGCGTCATTTGCCCTAAGTCGAAAATAACTGTACAAATAATTCCAGTGAAAACTGAACAACGCAAATTCTGCTTAATTCTCTTGCCTCTTTACTGCTTGCAGCCTGCTCTCTCTTGGTCAAAGTGGAAGCTTAGGGAGTATTAAAGACAAGCCAGCACCTTTCTCCATAATCAAATCAGGAAAAGTGAAAAATAATTGCAAAGGAAATGATATCTTAGAATGCACGATACTGCTATGTAGTGTCCATGTATCATATAAAGTCTTCTCTCTCATCACCAGGGCTACCTGTCCACACAGGGAGAGACTGTCCTGGTGCCCACAGGGCCACAGAGGAGCTAATCCTATTTCCCACTGTCCTGAGGGTCACAGGCTAAAACCAGGGGTGGACTTTGAGCACCGCATGACAGGTCCAGGCTGCTCAGTCAACTTCAGATGTCAAACATGGACCTTGGTTTGATCTCAGAAATCAGCGGTGGATTAACATGACTGTCTTCCCTCCTCTTCTGTAGGATCGTGCTGAGAGGACAAGCGATCGTCAACTCCGTTGTGCCCAAGTCAAGCAGCATCTTTGACTTCCAGAAAGCGTACGGGTTAACTGAAGAGGAGGTATGGCTGCCACCTTGTCTTTCTAAGCCACTGTCCTGGGCAGATGGGTTGGTGTCATCATTGAGGCCAAACTAGAGACCTAACATTGGGCCATTGGACCTTGAGTCTCAATGCCTATGGTTCTGTGATTTGAGGACCTGCCTAGGCTTCTAATTGATCTGGTCCAGGGACGATGCTCATCAGGGTTTGTGCTGTTGGGTGACTGTGGGCATTCCACCTTCTCTCCTGGAGCCTGAATTTGCTCATCACAAACGTAAGAGTGCCTCCTCATTCTCAGATGTCTCTCCCTTTCATCCTTACAGGCCCTGGAGGTCAGTGACCACTTTCCAGTTGAATTCAAACTACAATCTTCAAAGGTCTCCACCAACAGGAAAAGATCTTCCTCTTCAAAGAAGAGAACCAGGGCCCGCCGCACCTAGATCCAAGGGCACCATTTTCTTAACCATTTCTTGCCTCTAAACAAACAGCTCTAACAGCATGAACTGCCCCCTGCAGCCAAGAAACAAGACTGGCCCGCTGCCCTCATTTTTCAACTTGGATTTAATCCGACTTAACCCGAATTGGGAGGAGACTCTTCCATTATCCCCCGTGGCTGGTACCTCCCCGGAACTGCCCAAGAGGAAACGGGGCTTTTGCAGCCAAAAGGAGGGTTTTCACGCCCTGAGCGAGAGCCCTGCCCCCGCATGGCCACTGCCCAGGCTGGCCCTGGAGAGGCTGCTGCAGGAGGAAGAACATCCGTTTTCAGTCTCACGAGGGACCCTGTTCCACCAGAAATGACCAGAAATGCCAAGGCCCCACCTGCACCCCATGACTCGGGCAATTCACTGGGGAATCTGGCCACCATCACATCTCACAGGGATCGGGGATGAAGGCTTCTCCCACCTGGCCTTCCTGCCTCTGAACTGTCCTCCAACTCAGCCAGCCCAGGGACCACCAGTGTCCTCCTTTGAACTTTCATTCTGACCACAGGCCACCTCGTTCTCACCACCATTTGGAGAGAGCCAGAGGTTTTGGACACCGCGAAGGCCTCTGTATCGGCTGTGCCGTGTCAGACTCCCCTCCGTCCCACCTGGCACTTGGCGCCCAGCAGGGCCGCCTCTTCCCTGTGCCCATGTGCCCTGTCCCATCCCAGAGCCGGGGCGAGGTGCCCGGCCCATGTCTGCTGCCTCCCTCTTGTAACGTTCCCCACATTGCACTTGTCACCAAGGCCACTATTGGGGCTTCTTGGGGGACCCAGTGGATCAAAGGCCCAGGTGGCTGGCAGAGACTCGAGGATTTTATCATATTTCTGCAACCAAAGAGCTGCAGGGGGGCCCAGCAGCGGGGCACACGCTACCTGCGTCCTGTACGGTGACCGCTTTTGCTGTTTTTCCTTACATTGTCTCCTTGTTCAAGCAGTTTGTGAACATGACTAACGACAGGAGCAGCACCAGAGGAAAAGCAGCGACAAAGGATGCCGCCCCCATCCCTCCATCCCCCGCTTCCTGTCTCAGAAGCAACCCCTCTTCCCAGCTATGCATTCTGCCAGAGTCTGTACATAAACGAGCACAAATGTAACCTTGGAAAATACAGAGGAAAGCACGCTATCGACATGGTCCCACTCTGCTCATTTCCCTTAAAATATCAGGGACCATGTGGCTTCTTATATAAGAAACTGACCACAAGCTTGATTTTCGAAATTTGGTAACAACCGAGAGAATGAAATCAAAAGGCCCTGCTTAAGCGGGGAAAACCATTTCTCCAAACATCCAACTAACCTCAGAGGTCTCGCTGGCGTGGGCAGGGGATGTGGTGAGGTTGTCAGGCTTCTGTCGCCCCCTCTTCTGAGAAGGGCCGCCCCAGAAAACGTCCAGTTTCCGAGGTCCAAACGGTCAAGCCGGCACTTCACAAATGAACTTATTTCGCAGGAGAGAGCGTCCTTGTGCCCACGGGCCAGTGTCGTGGCTGGGACGGGAGTCCTGTGCTGGTGGGTGTGGGGGGAGGGGGCAGGGGAAGAGGACCAGACCCTAAGAGAGGGTGCCCGAGGCCCTGACCTGGCCCCCCAACCCTGCGGCCTCCTCGGTGATGAGCCATCCCTCCGTCCCTCCGTCCCTCTGTCCCTCTGTCCCTCTGTCCCTGCACAGTGCAGATTACAGGAGCCATGGCATCTGCCAGCTCTCAGTTCAGGCAAACTGCTGGGCACGGGGGCGGGGGGGTGGGGGGAGGCACAGAGTGGGGCTTCTCACTGGCCACAGCCTGAAGCAGCTGCAGACCCCCCCGCCCCCCTTGCCCTGGGTCACCTGCCTGGATGGCGCTCCCATGGCCCTTTGGGGAGCGCGCCTGGTCGTAGGCACTCTCTCAGCACCAGCTTCGCTCACAGGGTTGGAAACTGTGCGCACCTGTTACCAGGGAATCCCCAGCCCCGCCCCGAGCCGGCCCACTTAACAAGCCCCGGTGGCTGCAGGCCAGGCCTTTCGTTCATGAATTATCTACTGAGGACCAGGTTTTAAACTCACTCTCCGAGCCCTGCTTAGCGAGAGGAGGCACAGCCTGTGGAGGGCCAGGCCCACTCTGGAGCCATCCTGGCTGTGGGACACTGAGCAGGTCGCGTACCTTCCGTTTCCTGAAGCGCCAAATGGGGTTAATGAGAGAATCGGCCGCACAGGTGACGTTTAAACACGATAATGCAGGTAAAACGCCACGTGCTCGACACCAGTCAGCCCTCCACAGACGGAGCTGGGTTTTCATGCACAGGACTCGCTCCGTGGAAGGGTGGCCACTTTAAGTTTGGATGCATGTGGCTCTCATCTAATGATTGGGAATGAGTTCTCACCACCCACTTCTTCATCGTTCTCCTCAGCAAGTATTTGGGCAAGTGAACCCCGAGAAACGGAGATGCCCCTGCTTCCAGCCCTTGTTGTTTTCTCTTCCTCATCAGCACCCCTTCCCTGCCTCCCCTGCCCTCGCCCTTCATCCTGTCCCTGTGGGTGGGGTGAAGGGGCGGCTCCAAGCCAGCAGCTCCTGTCCCTTGGGCTGGAGAAGGATGTGAAGGCAGCTCCACACCCGGAGAGGGGAGTGACCCCCACATCCTCTCCCCAGCCAGGTGGGCGTGGGGAGGGCAGAGCCAGGAGAGGGGTCACACCTGCATCACATCAGAGCTTCCACCCATCTGGTCCTGAAGGCGGAGGTCACAGGTCGTGGCTGGGACGGGAGGTCACAGAGTCTTAGCCACAGTCACGTCTTGAAGGAGAGTGGGTCACCCGGGCCTCAGGACCCGGCCCCAGCAGCTCCAAGCCTTAGCGTTCAGAGAAGCTACTGAAATGAAGTGACACTAAGGGAATTTAAGGGAACAAGGATGTGTACACACACACAGACACACACACACACTCAAGGGTCGGCCCAGCTGGCACATATTCCCCAGGTGTCCCAGGTTCGGGCTGATTGGAGTAAGCCCACGTTCCTACCTCTGTGAGTTCCCTGATGGCAGGAGAAAATACGTATTTGTCATTTGTAAAAATTCCTCCTGACCCACTTTGCTTTAGGAAACTCTATTTCCCCTATCAAATACCCGGGATGATTTATTTCATTTTTCTGACTTATTTATTTTGAGATTTCTGCTTGAGAAATGTTAGTAGTTTCATAGAAGCTAGAGTTGAAAATATCTTTAAAGATAGTAATAATGATAAATAATGATAATAATAACTGCCATTGGCCAAGGTTTGCTCTGTGCCAGGCTGTGCTCTAAGAAGGCACAGCAGTAAACACTATCTCACTAAATTCCAACCACAGCACTGAAAAGGTGGGCTTTGTTGTCTCCATTTTATGGATGAGGAAACCGAGGCCCAGAGAAGTTAAACAACTTGCCCACGGTCACACCGCTGGTGAGTGGAGCCCAGGGCGACTCCTCTATGAGGCATCGTAGGGGTAGGGTCTAGGGCCCATGAGACTTTTAGGGCTATGGAAGTGTTTTAATTTCTTTGAGAATAAGAAGGAAAAAATAAAATTTTAGGTTGAAGAAAATTTTAATGTATAGTATTAATATATTTTTCTTTAAATCAATGTAGTTGTAACATATAATTCATTTTTAATATTGTTTTTATTGGTTTTAGAGAGAGAGGAAGGTAGAGAGAGAGAGAGATAGAAACATCCATCGGCTGACTCCTGCACCTTCCCTAATGGGGATCAAGCCCACAACCCAGGCACCCGCCCCGACCGGGACCGGGACCTCTTGGTTCATGGATCAACACCCAACCACTAAGCCGCACTGGCCCCATGTAAAATATAACTCTTATTACTTTTTTTAATGTAAGAAGGGACTCATGAAGTCACAGGTGCCTAAGACCCACAAAAATCATAATGTGCCCTAGTGGAGTCAGAAGTCAAATCAGGTCAGCCTGCCTGCAAAGTGCACATTTTCACTAGTCTGGTATCACCCCATGTGACAGCTCAGGACGGGAAGGCCAAGGCTACACAGCAGAGCAGGCAGAGCCCAGTGGAGAATGCGGTTCCCCGGTCCAACCACCATACCCGGCAGACAGACAGCACCACCTGGTGGTATTTTGGGTAACTTCCCTTTAGTGAAAGGAGGAACCTAGAGAGGGTGCAGGTTCAAACACCCGCTGAAAGCAGCTGCCAGCCAGTCTGCCCTTGGGCTTCCCTCTCAGCAGTGGATAACCAAGCAATGGAGCCACCTCCACAGGCTCTGGTTAGGTTATCATCGGAGTTCACACATCACCCCTACACACACACATACACACACGCGCACACTCACACACACACACATACACACACATGCACACTCACACACACACTCACATACTCACACACACATGCACACACACACTCACACACACACTCTCACACACACACACACACACACACACAGGCTTCTCCCTGGGGGACAAAATATCCCTCAGTTTGCAAAGTGCTTAGATCAAATAGGGATGCCATGTGAGCCAATTTGTAATTTTCTAGTAGTCACATTAAAATAAACAAAAAAACAAGTAAAATTAATTTTAATAATATATTTCATTTAAGCTAGGGTTCAGCCAACTACTACTATGGTCAAATCTAGCCCACCACCAGTTTTTTTTAAATAAAGTTTTATTAGAACACATCCATGCTCACTTGTTTATGTTCTGTCCACACTGCTTTTACACTACAACAGCAGAGCTGAGTGGTTTTGTGGTTCTGACCTGATGGTCCACAAAGCTGAAACCATCGCCCTGGCCGGCGTGGCTCAGTTGGTTGGAGCGTCGGCCTGTACACAAGGGGTTTGTTTTGGTCAGGGCACTTACTTGGGTTTCGGGTTTGACCCTGGTGGTGGCACAGGCTGGGGATGGTGGTGGGAGCTCTGTGAGGAGCTGCGGTCACCGAGGGCAGACGGAGGCAGCAGGTGGGCCACCCTGAGTCCCGGGGTGCCCAGCAGGCACGGGCTGCCAGCACAGGGAGGGCGGGTGGCGCAGCATCTCCCCTCCGCTGGGTCCAGCTGGACGAGGGCAAAGGAAGAAGCCACTTCTGAATCCCGCTGAGTTCACATTAGCTGATCTGTTCGCCGAGGAAAATGGAAGACGCCACATTTGCTGTGAAAGATTTCTGTGATGGGCTGGCACTTGGCATATATTGAAAGCCTGGTGTTCTTCACCGCATCCCCTGGAACATAGAAAAGGCCCCGCTGAGCAGGGGGCACCACGCCTCCGGCCAGCCCTCGCCCAACCCGAAGGGAAGGGCCTCAGGCCGGCAGGGACCCCCTGCTGCCACTGCTCCGGTGGTTGGAGTAGTGAGTCCCCTGTGCAGTTAGCAGCCGCCGCCGCCGCCGCCTCTCCCAGAGGACCCACTCCTCCCGAGGACCAATAACTAACGGGCAGGCCTGGCACAGCATGGCAACCTGGAGGCCCTGCTTTGGCTCAAGTGCCAGGAAGTGCCCTGATGGATGGCACCCAGGCCATTCCAATTGTTACCTATTTTATCCCCATCCCTACCCCACACTCACTTACCCCTCAGCACATTGCTCCCCCAGTCTAGTGGCACCCCACCTGGCCCAGGGCTCCATGTGAGCACCTCCAGGATCCTGCCCAAGCTGAGCTACCGCCCCCTGCCCCCCAATGGAAGTGGTATAGCCAGGACTTGAGCTCACACTTCCTGATTCCAAACGGAGCCCTCCTTCCCCAGGCTATATTCATTCATTTGACATTCATTCCAATGTCACTGAGTACCAGCCCCAAGCTGGGAGCTGGGAGGACATTAATAAAGTTACCTATGAAGTCCTGGGACCCAGAGGGCTCACCAGACCAGATGCATATTCAAGGAATGGTGACACAGTGGGCCCAGGGCTTTTGCAGACTCAAAAAGCTGCCTGGGGGACTCTCAGAAGGCTCCCCAGAGGTGGTGACATAGGAAAGTTAGCCAGCAGAGGGAGGGGCAGGAGGAACATTCCAGGCAGACACACCAGATGTGCCAAGGCCTGGAAGAGCGAAGGTGCCTGCCTGCTCAGAGGGAGTGAGCCAGAAGGGCGTGCTGGTGAGGGAGGGGCGATGAAGCACGAGGCTGGGGAGGGGGCCAGGCTGCCTGCAAAGGCCTGGAATGGCAAGAGGCGGTGGCCCTTACCCACGTGCCAGCCGTACTCCCAGGAGGATAAGACGGGATACCGAAACTTCTCCGCTGGCTTCTTTCGGTTCCGCTCCCGGAGGTACAAGGCCCGGCCTTGGCCGTCGTGGGAGAGGCCTTGGAAGAGCAGCTGCCGGGTGCTCGAGGGCACCCGCCTCATTTCCAAGCTCCCTCGTTTGGTCTGGCCTGCGGGCTCCAGAGTTGCTCTTTGGGCCTCCTGGACTCCCACTGTCCCGGGCGGCTGGGCCCTGACCCCCTGGGTCTCTGGCAATCCGGTCCTGCTGTCAGGGGAGCTGGTGGCAGGCAAGGACCCCACTCCCGGGGCTGAGTGGAGGAGGGCCTGCTGGAGCCGCTTCCTGGGCAGGGACCTCTCCTTGGGGTACTTGTGGCCATAGTTGACCTTCCAGGCGGCTCGGGCGGCAGCCTCCTTCCTGAGGCGCTCCTCCCAGCAGGCTTGGTTCTGGAAGGTGAACAGATCCCTCATGGCAGGGAGGTTGGAAACACTCTGCCCACAGTTCTCTGGCCTGTGTTTGCACTCTTGGTGTCTTGTCTCCAAGGATACGTGTCGCCAATGAGGGCTGGGTTGCTAAGGTCCTGCTGGAGAGGAGGGGCTGAGCACAGCGGGGACTGGGGCCATTCGTAGGCTGCAGGAGAGACCAAGCTGGAAAAGGGAGCAAAGCCACCACAACCCACCCAGGGTGCTTGCCCCAGAGGGATTCAGGGCTCAGGGGTCTTGGGGTGATGCATGGGGTGCCATTGCCTCTGTTCCATTTAGCAGACCTCAGTGTACACCTACTATCCACCAGGCATCCCAGGGGGTCCAGAGAGAGGCCTAGTGTCCTCCCTCAGGAAGCTCTGGACACATGGCTGGGGGTGGGGGGTTGCCATGGCAACTCTGGGTGTCAACTCCTAGACACAGGTAGAGGATCATGGAAAGGACCCTCAGCATGGAGGGAATGGCATTAGGCCAGTGCATCACCACTTGGGCAGTGCCTGACATAGAGCAGCCCTCCATGAGTGTCAGCGGCGGCTGTCCAGCAAGTACCCGCCTGGCACCAGCCGTGCTCCATACGCTTTAAATCACCCCTCGATTACGGGGCTTCCAGAGCCTCCTTTTCAGATGGGGAAATGGAGGCTTAGGGCAAGGCTGGGCCTGCTCCAGGGCATGTGGTTGGTATGTGGTGGTACCTCTGCCCCAGGCCCTGAGCTGGGGTTTTCCTGAGGGATTTCACTTAATCCTCACAGCGACTCACGACCAGGCTTCTTACCTCGCTTTTCCAGATGAGGAAACTGAGCTCAGCAACATAAACGCTCACTCTGGGAAAACCCATGTCATGTATTACAAACACGGACTCTACCATGGAGTGTGGCAAGCACCATGGGAGGGGCACAGGCAGGGCGGGGCCGAGGAGGACCCACCAGGACTCCGCAGCACCCTCTGCCCCTGACCGGGGCCCTCCAGGGTGAGAGTCAATGAGGAGGAGGTGAGTACCACTTGCCTTTTCACTCTGCAGGTTGAGCTCTCACCTATTCATTCCACAAACATTCATCTGCTTTTGAGCCTGCGGCAGGCACAGAGCCAGGCACTAAAGGTAGATGAGGAGGGACAGAGTCCCCACGCTGCCTGTCTGTCGTGTGTGTTTCCTTCCACGTCCTGCGTGGATTAGGGTTCTTGATCTGAAAAGAGGAGCCGCACACAAATGAGAGAGAAAAGAGACAAGAGACAATTTGGAAATGTTGGGGGACCAGGCGGGCAAGTCCAGAAGGACTTCCACTGATGCTCAGGCTGCTCCAATCTTTTATTGATCTGGCGTAGCCCTTAGGTAAGGAGATTTCAATGACACACAGATGAGCTCATCAGCAGACAATTTCCAGAAATAGGCAGAATCATCAACAAGGATTTACATGAGTACCTAAGGAATTAAGTGAACTAAGGTGGGGATGATGCTTCAGCTACCAGTACCTAAATTAACTGGGTGGTATCTAGATTAACTGGGTGGTGCACAGCCCTGACCTTTGCTAAGGCTTCAAAGGTTACTAACTTTTGGGGGTCTCCTCTATGCTCAGCTAGTGAAGACAATAAATAGTCTGGCACCTGTCCTCAGGCTTTCACAGTCCCGAAGGGGAGAGAGATTCAGCACTGGGTGGGTAGAAGGGGAGGCAGGAAAGGGAGCCAGGCAGCGTGGGAGAAGACGTACAGATGGGACCCCCTTCTGAAAGGCGAGAAAGGACACAGCTGCCGGGACTGTCCTCTGGGCCTCGGTGTTCCCACCTGTAGAAGGAGGGCTCTGAGGAAGTTTGGGAAATTGAGCGCCAGCTGGTTAAACGGGACAACCTGGGTCTGCAGGCCTCCATCACGGTGGTCACTGATGAATTGTGCAAACACCGCTTTAATCCAGGCTTTAAAAACCTGGCGGTGAGCACCATTCCTCCCAGACGGAGGGCCTCCTGTGTGCCAGGAGCTGCGAGCGAACAAAACCACAAAATGTCTCGGCTTTGGGGAGCTTGTGCCTCTGTGCCCCGCCTGCCTCCACGCCGGACCTGTACCTCTGGGTGTTGCCTGGCACAGGCAGGTGCTTAGAAAAAGGCGCACGGTGGGCAGGGCGCTTCACCCTAGCTCTGTGGCAGCTGGTGGTGGGGAAGGAGGGAAGGAGGAAGTCGGTAGTTGCGGGGCTGAGCGGTGGCAGGACCCGGGGGCGGGGCCCGATCCCTGAACTCCAGAAAGCGTCCCTGACCCAGGCCGCCCCCGCCCCCAGGCTGGTAAGTCCAGGTGCCGAGAGCGCAGAGGGCAGCAGTGGGTGTCCCCTCCTCTGGGCTTGGGTGACCTTGCGCCTTCCGCCCCAGGGGCTGCGCTGGGTGCCGCAGTTTGCGCGTCCAAGGCGACCCCTGGCGGTCACCATGGCAACGACCGCCGGGCAGCAGACCTCCCACCCACTTGGCGGACAAGCAGACAGAGCAGGCGGGGGACCACCGGCTCCCCTGCAGGATGGTCAGGCTCCCCAGGAGGGGAGGGAGTGGGAGGGACCAGAGAAGCACTCCCAAAGTGCTGCCTTCAACGGGCCCAAGGGCAGCCGGAGGCCCGCAGGGAGAGCCGCCTTCGGATTCTGGGCCCCACCCTGTGCAGACCCCCGCCTGCAGCGCTGGGCTCCATGCCCGCTTCCTACATCTAGGCCACCGGGTTTTATCACAGCCTTGGTAGTTACTGCCTGTGTGATGTCAGGCAACCCTCTCAAACTCTCTGAGCTCCTGCGAACTCCCTTGTAAAATGAAGATAATCCTAAGTGCCTAGCGTTAATGCTATTCGCGATAACTTTCTTTAGTAACCCATGTAAAACCCATCAACAACCCCTGGGCAGGTGTGGGGTCAGCCCCAGGCCTGTCTCTGGCCTCCACCTGTGCTGAGGAAAGGGGTCGCTGAAGCTGGGAAACCGGGGGAGGCTGGGGTGGGAGCTGGGCACCCTCCCACCTTTCTGGCCACACCCCCAACAGCCCGCCTCGCTGCGTTTCTGTCATTGGTCCACCCCGCCCACTGATAAGGCTCCACCCTAACCCAAGCCTGGGGCTGTCACTGGCTCTCCAGGACGCAGTCCTCACTGTCCCTCAGCCCCTCCTGGGCTTAAGCTCTGGGTGGGGAGACTCCTCTAGCACCTTCCATGCATAGTTGTGATTTTGTGAACTGACCATGTACAGGATGGACACTGAGCTCTTCACATGCATTTGTCTTCATCCTCAAACACTCTGCGCAGTAGGTCCCACTGCCCAGTTTATTGGAGAGAGAACCAGGCACTGTTCTCCTGTGCGGGTCAGTGATCTGCTGGAGGCCGTGGCAGGGCCTGTGCTTGTAACCACCAGCTAAATGGCTGCCCTACAAGCCCCCACCCCTCGTAGGGTATCCCTTCCACTCTGTCTTGGGGAGCTGAGTCTCCCTAATACTCAGGCAGCTCTGGGTGGGGAGTGGTCTGCCCAGCCAGTGGGGGTGTGGTTGTGTGGTAGGATCTTTCTAGAGGTTAACCTTAGACTGTAAGTGTCCCATTATTTTTCCATTTGATGGATGAGGGCACCGAGGCACAGAGCTGGCGGCAGAGCTGGGACTGGGATCCAGACGTGAACCTGCAGCCTTCGACCCAGCGCTTTCTGAGCGTTTCTCGTGCACCAGGTTTTTCTTTTTTTTTTTTTTTAATTTAATCTTTATTGTTCAGATTATTACAGTTGTTCCTCTTTTTTCCCCCCATAGCTCGTGCACCAGGTTTTTCTGCTGCTACTTGCACTGGTTGCTTGTAGCTGAGCCCGAAGCTGGCATTTCCGGGGCTTGGCACCTCTGCCAGGGTTTCCTTCTCTGAGATCACCTGCCAGTTTTGCCCTAAGAATGTCCACGCCAACAGGGAGAAGCGTCTGGTGCCTTGGGAAGGCGGTGGTCATGGCAGAGGGTGTCCTGTGGGCAATAAAAGGCTCACGGGTTCTTTCATCTCAGCTTTGTCCGGGGAGATAAGCACGTCCAGAATGCGAAACACCTTGGACGTGAGCCACAGGAGTCAGGCTTGTAAATTCCCCATCCCGGCCTGCCTGCTGGGACTCTTGAGAAAGAGGGGTGTGGGGTGGGCCACCCTAAATTCCTTGCACATACGCTGGTTCCCTGTGTGCTCGGGGGCCCAGACAAAAGCCTTATCACGAAGCAAAAGGATCCTTTTGTTTAAAACGATTCCTCCCACCAAGTGTTTGGGCAGCATCCTTGGGACAAAGCCAGAGGGGAAAAATCAAACTCAAGCTTGCCTTGAGCGATGTGACATTTTTACTCCCTCTGAGTTGTGATTTGCTATTGTGAGGAGAAAACAAATGAGCTAAACAAGATGTGTTCTGGGAGAGTTTTCATGAGCGGACTCCCCTGATTCCAAAGCCCCTCCTTAAGGGAGACCTGGACCGACTCCACTCCTTTCCCAGAACCCCCTGCTTCCATCCGGCCGCACGAAGGCCAAGGGGCACTGAAATTAAGGATCTTGTTCCCCATTTCAAAATACACACTTGGGGGGTTGACAAGAATTGAGCACTCATTTTTGCCATTAACCTTTATTTTGCTAATTTTTCAGGCTGTGCCGTTTTCAAGGGAAATTAAATCCCTATGCGCCGGATTCATTTTACACCAAACTCATCAAAATGTGGCTTTCAAGGCCCCTTTGAAGTCTTAAGACTAGACATGTGGTCCAGGGCCCGAGTGTTTACAAGCGCATCGGAAAGAGACATGTTAATTAAATGTTTCCTCTTCTTGGCAGCCTCGCTGATGAGTGAGGCCCTGGGTTTCAGAGGAAACTGGATGAGGAGGAGGCAGGCATCTGGGCTCGACAGGGCAGGGCCCACCTGGCGTCTGCCTAACCTCCTTCGCCACTAGAGAGTGATGGTCCTGGCAGGACAGGGCCCAGTGGACCAGTGAGTGAGAAAGGGTCTGGCACCGGCCTGTCCAGGGTTAAGTTGCAGTTTTCCAGGTGTTTGTACAAACAATAGCCGGTTCCCATAGCAGCCAGTCCAGGTGCAGATAAGAGCTGCCCGGTGGCTCTAGCTGCTGACCACAGTGCACAGGTTCCACCGGGATGTCTTTGAAGTAACCGGCAGGGGACTGCCAGGCCCCGCCGTGTAGGAGGCAGTCATGGCAGCAGACAGCGGTGGCCGAGACTCACCGCTCCCCGTGGGATTTCATGTGACCCCCCAACCGCCGAGGGGGGCGCACTCTGAGTGAAGCAGCCTCCCGGAGCCACACGGTGGGTGGCTGAGCCACTGTTCCAGCCTAAGGTGCCTGATGCCAAAGTCCACTCTGCCACCTGATAAACGCTGCCTCCTGAACCCGCCCGGCTCCAACAAGGTAGAGACCAGTGGCTCTGCCTTGTGCTCCTCTGGGGACAAGCCCAGCCTACTGTGGCCTGTCCAGACCCCCTGGGCAAAGCCTGCACCCTTCAAAGGCCACAGACCTTGTCAGGAATCCAGGCCCACAGGCTAGGCTGCTTCCTCCAGAAGGGGCAGGAAGAACCCTCCTCCCCTCCCACCTGTCAGAGGTCAACAAATCGCCACCCTGGTCAACAAAGGGGTGTCAGGAAGAGATACAGGGAAGGATCCAGAGTCTTTTCTGCCCACCTTTCCTTCCACCCCTCAACTCCAATGGAGGTGAGGGATGGGGTGGGGGCAGCTGGGACTTCCCATCACCATGGCCACTGCTCCTGCAGGTGTCACCAGGGAGGCAGCCCCGCTCTGGAGGACAAACTGGTAGGGCCCCAGGGTCTGCCTCAAGTGAACTTGGAGAGTGCCAACATCACACTGCAGCCCCTGAGCTAGTGTTGTCCCTGTAAAATGGTGTCACAAAACTGCCGTAAGGGGAGGAGGAGGCATGGAGGTAGCGACATCCGCAGCAGGAAGGAGCAGCAGAGGGAGAGGGAAGAGAGGGACGGCTGTAGCACCAGACCCGAGCCCTGCTGTCCATGGGCAGTGGGATGACAGGAGGTTGTTTTTTGTTTGAATAAATTCCCGACAATGGGGCTTCTCGTGTAGGTAGGACAGGCTTTTTTTGCTCTTTTTAAATCCACAGCCTTCACATAGGTGGGTTTCCTATGTGGGATTCTTACTCAAGGCAAGTCCCAGCAAACCTCCACAGGAAGCTGTGTGGGGGGGTCAGGGCCCGCACACCCCCTTCCAGCGCCCCGCACTTTCCGGGGGCCCTGTCTGGATAAATTCCCTCCGAGGCTCAGGGAGAAGCTAGGCCTCCCCCTGCAAAGGAGGCCAGGCTCCTGGTCGAAACAAGCAGCTCATCTGTGTGCTATTGGCCAGGGATTGGAAGAGCAGGTCAGACTCCAACCATTTACCAGACTGAGCTCTAAGGAGCAAACATTTTATTTAATAAGTTATAGGATACAATTTACAGTCGGCATTTGATTCCAGTTTCGCTTCCTTGTCCCAGTTTACGAGGCCTGTGGTCCTTTCACACGAGGCTTCAGGCCGCTCCAGTTTCGAACGTTGGGCGTTTGCCAACACTGGCCCCCAGCTGCGATCCCTCGGTGCAGGTCCCCCACCCGGGCCCCGCCCCACCCACGGAGGCACGTCAGCCACAGTGCCACTTCCTGAGGACTGAGCAGCGACCAGGGCGGGCTGCCTGCCCGACCACACTCCACAGCGGGCCCTGCAGCCAGCCAGTCCCTGACGCTTTAACTTTAGTCCAAAGCAGGGGTGCAGGAAGGTGTGCACAAGGCCTTACACCCCGTTTGTGGAATCTTGCACCTGCATGTTGCTTTCCAAACACCATCTGGATGACACGGGGTCAGGGCCAAATACACACCTTTTGCTATTTCTGCCAAACAGTGAAGGACCAGCGATGAGCTGCTGTCCACCCCGCTCGACGGGCCCCCGACTCAGACCAAAGGCCGGCGGGAGTTTCCTTCTTTCCTATCTATAACTATTTTCCAGAAAAAGTGGCCCCCGAGACAGACTGGGCTGGGCTGTGTCGCGTGATGACTTCCGCTGACACGCGGACCCCTCACGGCCACCGGGAACGCGCTGGTAAAGCTCATCAGACTGGCAAGTGGCTGGAGTGTGTGTTAAGCACAAGGGCTAGTGTTGGTTACAAAAAGGGGTCTTTGGCAAGTGGGGGGCTGCTTGTCACTGCAGACGTTCCTCAGACTTTAAAAGCAAGAACAAAAACATGGCTGCCAAGATGGTCACACGTCCGGACTTTGCAGGGAAAGGATCAGCAGATGAGGGAGAGGCGGCGGGAACCCCTCCAGGCCAGTCGGCCACCGCGTGGTAAAAAGGCCACAGAGCAGCGTGGGGTGGGAACGAGTGGTCAAAGCAACGTGTCCACCTCGTAGCCTTTTCTTACGTGGGGTGGGCACTGGACGAGAGGAAGCTGGTTTCAAGCCATCTACTTTTCTAAACAACGACCTAAGCTAGGGCTCCTCTTTCCCCTGCCCCTCGTCCCTGTCCGGTTTCATAAGCTGGTCCCCGGTGGCGTGTCTAACACCAGCCTTGCCTGTGTTCTTGGTCTGTCTGCAGGGGACGATCTGCGCCACAAGAGGTCAGATTTGCTCAGCCCACCGCTCCAGCTTGCATTTCCCCAGCGTCCCCAACGCGTCCCCAATGAGTCAAGTCTAGGATTTCGTTCTGAAGGCACTTTAGAATGGCAATGTTTTCGGGATGGGGTTTCAGACCCACAAACAGGCCGGAGGACTTTGTAAAAAAAAAAAATCGAGTTATAAACAAGCAACAAAAGCAACCACCTGAAGCACCTCCCGGGATCTGACGAGCAGGCGTTTAAGGCACCGTGATGTGGAAGGGGCTGCCGGGGATGTGTTCCTCTCCCCACTTCACGGCCAGAACATACTCCCCCTTCTCCTTCACGACGTAGGTGACGTTGTACTGCTGGCTGCCCACGTGCTTCATGGAGACCTCTTCGCAGGGGGTGGTGGGCCCGTGGACCCCGATCAGCAGCATGTTGGAACCTGAGAGGCAGAGGGAGGTGGTTATTCTGTGAGGATGAACCCCAGAAGGCAGAGGACCAGAAGGGAGCCAGCGGAATGATACCAGTTACCGCCTGCTGAGCTTCTATGATGAAGCTGGGGACTGAGAGGTGGGAGTGTGGGGTTCTGAGCAGGCCTCACAGAGCCCAACACTGTGGGTTCAAATCCCTGCCCTGCGCTTCCTAGCCGGGTGACCTTGGACATGGAACTTCACCTCTGCCTGTCTTAGCCTCCCCGTCCGTCCGTAAACAGGGGCGACACCAGCACCAGCCTCATGGGGAGGAGTGTTCTGTGAAGCCCTTGGCACATAATAAGGGTTGTCCCTGTAGGTGTAGATTGTTCCGATCTGTTATTCTCACAAGAACTTTATGGAAGGTACTATTATTCCTATTTTAGAGAAGAGAAAACTGACTTTTAGAAAGAGATTTAGTAAGTTTCCCATGGTCACATGGCATTTAAGGAAGGAAGAGAGGAAGGGAGGGAGGGAGGAGGAAGGGATGAGTGAGTGGTGGAACCAGCCAGGTTTCCAGCCAGATGTGCTCGATGCCAGAACCCAGCCAACTCACCATTGACACCCAAGCAAACACCCAAGTCCAAACTGCTATTAAGTTTGAAGCAATTAGGGGCAGAAAAAACTCAAGAGGAAAATCCTTTAAAAATACTAAGTGCAAAAGAATAAGGTAATAAGCACGGTTACTTGCAAATGGCTGGGTTACTTGGGAGGGTGGGCACTGCAGACTGGAGCAGGGAAGACGAAAGCAGAGGCGGTGCCCAGCTGCCCACCCCTACCCCCCCGGAGCAGGGCCAGGCTCCCTACCGGCTTTGCTGCAGTCCACCAGGAAGGAGCTCTTCTGGCCCACGAAGGCCTTCGAGAGCCCTGCCCCCTTGGAGGTCACCTTGCTGGCGTCTGACGATGCCTTGGGGATGGCGCTGTAGCAGGTCTCCGTCGAGGACCTGGTTACCGACTCCACCAGGATGGACGAGGTCTCGTTGGCCAAGCCGGGGCTGACCAGACGCTGGCCTAGGACATGGAAGGGAGGGAGGAGGGCATGAGTGACCAGATCAAGTGGGTCCCTCAGCCAGAGGAGGAAAGTGCCCCCACACCCCAACACCTGGATCCAAAAGTCACCACTTCCCCGTCTCACACCCACAATGTCTTCTAACCCCCCCCACCCCCCTCCCCACCCCCGGGTCTTGTCCCACACAACTAACTAGGCTCCAGCCTGGAACCCCCGCCCCGCCCCCCCCTCACAGAACCACGTGCCACCCTTTAGAAAGCCACAGTTTCCATTTACATAAAGCACCCTGCGTATCAGCAGGGTAGACTCCACACTGCTTATCCCTATACGCTCTACACTGCAGACTTACACTGTAGTGTAGCAGTGTAGACTCTACACTGTAGAGCGTATAGGGATAAGCAGTGGAGAAGTCTGCAAGGACATAACAAAATATCAAAAATGATTCTCTCTGCACGGGAGCTGATGATTCTCCTGTCCGAATCTTTAGTTTTTCTGCAGTGAACCTATGCTATTCATATAGCAGTGAACAGAGAGAGGCATGTGGGAGGGCTTTACCACAACACTGACGGTGGTTACCTGGATGGAGGCTGGGAGGTGATTTTACTGTTTGGTATTTTTTCCAGTGTTCTGAAGGAAGCACATTTTTATAAATTTAATAAAGACTTTTAATTATTTTTAAAGTGAAGGGAAATGATCGGGGTGATTTTTTTTTAAACCCTGATTTAAACAAATACATAAGATTTCAAATATGTAAACATTTCTTTTTTCTGTTAGAAGCAGAATCCTTCTAACATGCTTTTTAAATTCTGCCCTCCCATTCTATTTACTTATTTTGCAAGTTTCAAACATGCACCACCCTCTACCTGTCCTACCATTTCTTTTTTAAAAATTGATTTTTAGAGAGAGGAAGGGGGGGAGAGAGAGAAATCAATCAGTAGCCTCTGGCATGTGGCCTAACTGGGGATTGAATCTGCAACCTGGGTATGTGCCCCGATTGGGAATCGACAACACCCCAACCAACTGAGCCACACAGGGCCCTACCACCTCTTTACGATCAGGATTCAAAGTAGATTCAACGTATTTAAAATCATCCAGTTTCTGCGATCAAGCAGCTCTGTTGATATTTTGACAAAGGATTGGGGGGGGGGGGGAGATCATTTCAAAGGTATCTGGTTACCTGTCACCTTGGCCTTGAAGGGACTGCCCACGATGTGGGTGGGCCCACCGTATTTGACGCCGATCAGGTAGTTCCCAGGGGCCATGGGGGTGTACATGACTTTATACCCTTCTGGGGTTTCCTGGCAATCCATTTTAACCTTGGACGGGCCTTCGATGGTGACGGATAACGTCCCGGGCCCTGCTCTGGTGGTGTTGATGTAAAATTCAGACTGGATACCTGGGAGAAAGGAAGTGGGAGTCAACAGCATGTGGATGGTTTGGAGGGGTGACGGGGGTAGGGTTTGGGGAGCTCTCCCAGGGGCACTGAAGCAGTGACAGGGACACACACAGGATCCCTCAAAGTAGGGTCACCTTGGTGGCATGGGAACCCACCACTACTAGTTTTCAACTCCTGGCACAGAGCACCTCAGGCCCTGGGTTGGTAACTCCAGGCAGGAGTGTGGCTGACATTTCGCCCACCAGCACACCCTGCCTGGACACCCTGTCCTCTCCTCTGGGCACAAGCGGCGGCCATGGGCGAAAGGTCTGAGGGTCACTGTGAGCCTGACATGCTGTCCAGCTCTGCCTCCAGGGGCGAGGGGAGGCGTGGGCCCCTCTGACCTTTCCTGCCTCCTCTGTGCGGACTTAGGGAAGCCAAGGAGTCAGCGCCTCCTCCTTCCTCTACAGGCTCCCTGACCCAGACACCACCCTGGAGACCGCAGCAGCCACTAGGATCTGCCACCTGCTCCTTTGCCATGAATAATATTGGCAACAGGAACAGGACCAGCACAGCAGCGATGGCTAACTGAGCCCCATCGCAGTTCAGGTGCTAACAGGACTCGGAGGCCCAGCCCCTGCCAGTCAGAGCTACGGTGAGAGGGGTATCTGAGCAGTCTGCGCAGCTCGGAGCCCAGGCCCAGCTCCTGGCCACTGGGTGGACAGTGTGGCTGCCTTGGATGCCCTCGTGCAGCCCTAGGACACTCTACCTCTTGCCTGGCCCATGAGGACCTCCTGCCCAGACGGGTACAACAGAAGGCAAGCTGGGCAGGAGTGCCACCGATGGACGGCAGCATTCCCGCCTGAGCCCAGGGCCCTGCA
>NW_005871414.1:906571-948864 GCF_000147115.1 Myotis lucifugus
CCCCATGCAGGGCTGTGCTTTCTCTAGAGCCCTGGACGTGTCCCAGCTGGGAACTATTTTGGTTTAATTACAGCTCCCAGGCCAGAGAAAGAATGATTGTTCTGGTTATCAATAAAACAAAGGAGCTGCTATCATGCAATTCCCCAACACAACCCAGCTGTTTCTGGAAGCTCTCGAGGCTCTGGTCCCAGCACTCCCCACCCAGCACCCTGCCCCCGACTTCAGCCCTGCATCTAAACTGCGCAGCCTTGAAGCCCCTCAGGCAGCAGCTGCTGCAGCGGCTGTGGGGGCGGGTGGTGACGAGCACAGGACAGCATCCTAGGAAGGAGCTGCCAGACGAAGACGACATGGAGAGATACTCCACGTGGAGAAGGCCTGGCTGTGGGAAGGAGCCCCACCCTTTTCAACAAGCGGCTCCATTCCTGAGAAAACTCGGTTCCTCCTGGCTGCGTGGCCCGAGGGCAGGGAAGATGCGGTGGGAAAGGGAAATAAGGAATCAGAGGCCCAGAGGTACCTGGGACAGCCTGCCTGGTGGGCGCCCTCGTTATTCCCTTTTTATGGGAAGGAAGTGGAGGCTCAATGAGTCACACGGCTAGAAAATGGCACCATGGAGATTTAAACAGGAGCTCTGTTCAACGTGAAGCGGACGCACATGCCCGAGAGAAGACAGGAGAAAGGATCCCCACGCAGGAGTCCCCCTCACCACCGCCTCCAGCTGACCACTGACACCCCGAACATCCCGGGCAGCCCGCACGCACAGCCGAGTTCCCGTGACTGTCATGTGTGTGCAAAGCACCTTCAAGGCGGGCGAGGAGGGAAGGGGCTCCCTGTTCCTGCCCACTGGGACTCCTGGAGCTTTTCCTCGGGACACTGCGCTCCCACCCAGGCAGCCTGGACTCCTTGGTCTGCCTCCCAGCCTCTCCACTCTCTGCAGCAGAGTCTCTTCCCGATTGCCCTGCTCCCAAACCTGCGAACGGACCGTTTAAGGTTCGAGCCAAAAGATCCAGCAAGCCCACCCATAAAAACACAGGGACGTTTGCTCTGTCCCGAAGGTGAGGCCGCCAGGCCCTCGGGCAGCGAGCACAGCCACCTTTTCATTCCGTGCACACTGCAGCTGTGTAACCCTCGGACGGGTATTTGGGGAAAGGCTGGGAGCAGGAGGGCTAGGAAAACAAGACGCCTTCCCCTTGACAAGAGCAATATTTACACAGGGTTTGAAACAGGCGTGCTCTGTGCCTCTCCTGCCCGGCTGGGAGTCTCCCTAGACCAGCTCCTCTCAGCGGCGTCCAGCGCTTGCAAAACACAGCCTGAAACCAGAGCTCCTGAGAAGGCCCGGGAACAGCCAAGAGGAAGCACAGAGGCCCCGCCACAGCAGGTGCGACCCAGCAGGGGGCAGAGGCGGCTGCTGGCGGCTGCAGGAGACCTCAGTGGCTGCTGTGGGGCCCGGGCCAAGGCCTGCGGTGGCTCCAAGTACCAGGAGGACCCCACCTGGGCTCCGACGGCGGGTGGCTTGCCAGGGGCCAAAGGCGTGCACTGCTGCCTGGGAAACATTCCACGGCAGCTCGGAGGACGGGGTCCTGGCTTGTGACCCCACCACCACCGCTGAGTGGGCCACAGGTGCAGTCTCTGCCCCTGGGGGAGCCAGACGTTTGGGGAGGCAGCAAAACTCAGGGGTGAAGGGCACAGGCTCTGAGGTGTGGGCCTGGGGGGGGGAGTCCTGGTTCTGCTCTCTGCAGCTAAGTAAGCTTTGGGAAGTGACTCAACCTTCTGAGTCTCACTTTCCTCATCTGTGCAATGGACACCGCTTAGGGTGAAACCATACTATGCCTTTAAACAAAGGACACGCTCCTGGACCAGCGTTCAGTGTGGAGCCAGATGGGCCCGGGGAGTCCAGAGGCGCTTGTGCCACCCCCACGGGTGGTTCTGCTGAGGCCACTGTTTGGCCAGAGTCCCAGGTGGGACATCAGCGGGTCAACTCTCTCCTGCCCTTGAGCAGGGCACCTGGGCCATTTAGGACTCTCACCCCCTGGCCATGGGGAGGCGGGTCTGCTCTGTCCCACTCACCCCATCGGGGGACACTAAGAGCAGTGCCCACACACGAGGGACTCCGGAAACTGGGACCGGGCGGCCTTCCTGGGGGCCCAAATCAACACCCACATGCAAACCGTGTCCCCGAGAGCCCACGCCTGGACTTTCCCTGCAGAGAAGCACGGCTGGACACCTCCCACCCTGCCTCTGCGTAAGGACACGCACTGGACACGCCCCGACGCCCACCTCTAGGGTCACCGTCTGAACACCAACTGCAGCCATTACAAGGGGGGGGTATGTATTGACATGGAGAGTTCTTTAAGATGTCAAGGGCAAAAAGCAAGCGGTACAATATGTGCATTAAGATTATTTCTGTAAAATAAAAACAAAACCACAGTATGTGTCTACCTTTCTGGTGAACCAGCCAGCTAAGCAACCATGCGACCAAGAATGAAGACTGACAGACAACCCCAAGGGCCTCCCCTGAGCTGTGAGCCATTTCCTCCTGGACCAGATGGAGGGAGGAAGGAGACGCAAAGAGATGGAATACGTTTCACTTTATACACATTGTCGCTGACTAAATTTTTCACAATCAAAAGTGTCTCATCTGCAGCAAAGGTTAAAAATAAATTGTAACAAGTCCCAAAGCTTCGGAATTCCTCAACTGTTTCAGACTTTTCTCCTCCTCCATTAGGACCAGAGAATCAAAAGAGGAGATAGACCATGACAGGCATTACTGCCCATTCAGTGCGTTTCTGGGCGCCTGGGGACCACTAGAGGCACTAATGGGTAGGGACCGCCCAGGAGGCCAGTTACATGCATCATGAATTCTGCTCAGGCAAGGAAACCCTCGGAATGAATGGTGCTGGGCCGTGTTCCTCTGTATCAGCATTCCGGCCCCACGGCCCGGGAACTTGGCAGGGGAAGCCAGCTGAGGCACAGCACGCGGTAATGAGCACGAGGGCCTCCGGAGTGCACCTCATCCCAGTGTCCCTGGGGACAGGCGCACAGGCCTGGGGACTGCCACCTGGCTCTGTCCCTGGAGCCGGCTCAGCTGAAGAGGAGAGGGGGAGGCAGTGTGTTACCTGTGGTGCCCCCCTCAAGCCCCGCGCCGTAGGCAGAAACCAGGGCCGGGTTCCCCGCTTGTCCAGGCTCCCCGACGCGCACTTTGAAGGGACTTCCAACCACGTGGCTCCCATTGAACTTGACGTCGATCGTGTGGACGCCGTTCTCGTGGGGGATGAAGCGAACCGCGTACTTATCTGGGAGAGTGAGAAAAAGCACAGGGTAAGAGCGGGCCCCACCGAGGCAGCGAGGACCCAGGACAGGACGCAGCCCCACGAGGCCAATTTTAAATCTTTCATGAGACAACGGTTCTCCTGAAAGCCTGGCGCCCCACAGGTTGGATTTCAAAGCCAGACGGGGCTGCTTGTGTGTCCTCAGCCAGCCCTCTGGGAAATGCATCCAAATCTCAGGTTCTGTTTCCTCCTCTGTGGCCTCTGCTCAGGAGAACACGGCCTTTATGAAAGCTCACTTCTTGCAAAGTTTCTCTACTTGGCCACTTGAAGGGGGAAAGAGTGGTTCCAACTGGGGCCAATACTCCTCAGTTAAGCTCCAAGCTGGCAACTGCCTCCCCCACACCTCTACACCCCCCCTCCCCCCCAATAACAGCCAAGTTTTTCACTGTGAGCTTAGGTCACAGCATGTGGCATGGTAACTGTTCCCTGGAAGGGACACCTGCAACATCCACCGACCTATCGTGCATCACCTGACCACCCCTTCCTCCTTGAAGCACTCACCTGGGATGCAGGTAGGTCTGTTTTCTCCCTCTTCTCACCCTTCACCTCTTCAGAATTTTTGTCCCCCAAAGCTCCACCCAAACCCTCCTCTCCTCTGATGAACATCTGCATGCAACTGCCCATTCACACCCTTCAACACGGCACTTCCCCAACAGCCTCCTCCCTTAAAGCCAATATGCTTCAAGGGAAGGCGACCCCACCCCCACATCAGGTATGATCTTTGACTGGGGGGGGGGGTCCCCCCTCTTTCTCCACGCCATCCATTAGCACATGGCACGTGTGTTCAGTGTTTGGTGAGACAGGAGGGAAGTTGGCAGGAGACCTCTGGAAAAGGAGTATCTTAGATTCTGGGAAAGACTCTTGAGGAGAGATGATTGGTGTGGTGTGACGACGGGAAATCCAGGGTCTGCAACCATCTTGTCACCAAGAGGAAGGCCGGTCTCAGAGCGAGGCCCACAAAGCAGAAGAGAGAGCAGAGACATTCGGGGGTTTGGAGGACACAGCTGCACGGCTGAATTAAACTGTTGCACCTGGGACCCGGCATTTTCCAGTGATGTGAATGAACAGACCCCTTTATTGTGGGAGTTGGCTTCAGTTGGGTGTTCCATAATTTGCAACCAACAGCATCCTAACTGTGGCATGCTGACGGTCTCAGATACCAAACTTCACTTGTTGGCTAAATCCCAGTAGCTCTAGAGATCTACTAAACTTTCTTATTTGGATATCTTGGGGACACTTCAAAACTCTCACGAAGGCCTCACCTACCCATGGCTGCATCATCTTTCTACCCAATCACCAAGCTACATGTAACCTTTCTGAATTCACATGCATTCCCTATGGCCAAACTGGTCACCAAGTGTTACAGTTCTCTGGCCTAAGTTCCCCCTCTCTATTCCAACGCTGCTGATTGTTATTTTCTCAGACAGACCACTCTGCTTTCAGATATTTCAACACATTCTCTATGATGTGGTCAGACTTACACCAAGATCTGATCAGGGCACCACCCCCACACAGACACACTGTGTCTTCTAAAGCTCCTCACTGCCCTTTCCTGTTCTGCCCCGAGGGAAGATCTGTAATGCTGACCCCGGTCCTTGATCTCTGCCCTCACTGTACACGTGGCAGGGCCACAGCAAATGCCCAATCAGGGCAGTGACTAAGGGCTCTTCCTCATGCATCAGGGCCCACGGTCAGTTCACTTCCTCTGAGAAGCCCTCCTGACCTTGGCAAGGCACAACGCTTTCCTTTCCTGCTCTGACCAACTTCACCATTTGGTTCTCAATCCTGTGGTCCTGGTGACCACACAGGTCCTCACGTGCTCTGCAGGCTGCGGCCAGGTCCTTACTTGACTCTGAGCTCCTCTTTGTGAGCAAGAGTCACGTCTTGCCAAGTCTCTGACACTTAATGTTCACTGGCAAAACGTCTCAAAGTGACTGACATCGGAATTCCATGCGTCAAGGAAGCAGGCGAGATCTTATGTGATTAAGCGTCCTGGGCCTCCTGTGAAGCATCCTGGAGACCCAGATTCTCTTTTTAAAAAATATTTTTATTAAATTTATTGGGGTGACATTGGTCAACATGAACATACAGGTTTCAGGAGTTGGTTCCTATGTTATAAGATCTGTACACGGCACCACCAGATTCTCTTTTAAATTGCAAGATGAACATCATTGACCTTTTCTCAGAGTGAAGTCAGGTCAAAGTGAACTTATAAGTTCAACAATATAATAAAATCTGTAAGATTTTGTTAAAATATGAGAGAAAATCACAATGACTGTAATGTGAAAGGAATATGAAAAACTAAAACAGTATTTAAAAAAAAAAGACGAGAGAGAGGAGGAGAGAGAGAGAGGAGGGGGAAGGAGGAAGAGGGAGAGAGGAGGAGGAACAGGAACAAAAACAAGAATAAAAGGGAGGCTATTAAATCTCAAAGTGTCCCCCTGTCTGCCCTTGGCAATGTTTACACCCTAATTTACAAGCAATGTCTGGCAAGAACAGCAAAGGGAATCTGAGGGCTCACTGGCCTTGGTGAGGCCGGCTGGTCCTCCATCAGGGTGCATGTTGGGGGGGAGGGGGTGCTGGTGCTGGGACCGCACACCCTGCCTACGGCTTACCTGGCTCCAGCTCAGACACATGGCATTCTTCCACGGCTCCGGAGGGGCTGTGCACCTTTGCATCAATCTTTCCTTTTGCCCCATTCAGCCTTATAGCAAAGGAGGCTGGCTGGTTAACCTTTAATCCCGATTCCTGAGAATTCAATACATCAGACAATATTACGGCTCTCGGCACGCCTGCTCAGTGGCACACACTGACCCAGGCCGGGACTCTGGGCACAGTGCTCCTGCAAGCAGGCCCAGCACGGTTAGCCACACCCAACAGGAGCAGGTGGCTCATTCCACATTTCTAGCATTAATATCAGAAAGCAGAGGCGCACAGCTGCGTGGGTCTGGTGCCCAGACCATCTGGAAGAGGTTACGGGGTTTGAAGACTTGAGACATCCTGATCAATAGGACTATTGTTTCAGCATCCCAAACAGGTCATCAAAAAAAAAAAATAAAAAATAAAAACGAAGGCCCTCCCTCCTTTGAGGAGGAGCCTGGCGGCTGACAAAACCATACACTCAGGAATAGGAACAACGCTTTATGTCACTGCTATTTTTTATCTGGAGGGTAGGAATGGAGGAACTTTTAACAAACTTGTCAAGGGCTGCACAGGAAAAGGGAGGCCGTGGGCACCACACAGGGCTTCCAATCAGCAGGACCTGGGCCACTCCCATTTCCCAGACCTATAACTACATCGTTTAACCTTTAACCTCGTTTAGCCTCAGTCGCCTTGTGTGTAAAATGTGCGTAATAACCGGATCCATCTCAGAGAGTTGCCGTGAGGATGAAATTAAGTGATGCATTCAAAGCCCTCAGCATAATGCTTCACCCATACCTAAAGGCTCAGAAATGTCAGGTTATTGACTATTAATATGCATTTTTTCAAAATGAATTGACCAACAAACTAAGACCCGAAGCATAGAGGCCTGGAACAGATTGACATACCTCGATGTGGGGTCGGGGGGACGAGAAGAGATAAACAGAGAACTTACATACTTATACGCATAGCCCATGGACATGGGCAATAGATAGTGGAGGCGGGGGGAGGGGAGGAGGAGAGCTGGGGCTGGGAAGATAGGGGTAAGGGGGGGGAATGGGAGACATCTATAATACTATCAACAAAAAATATGTTTAAAAAATATGCATTTTGAAGTTGTGTGTACCCTTAAAAAAAAAAAAAAAAGAGAGACAAGTATAACCGGTGCTAGTCACTGGGTCAGCTTCACTCTCCATGCTTTGTCTCGGAAACTATAGCCTCTCTGGGGAGAAGGGATTAGAAGTTTAGGTGCTTCAGGTATTTTAAGATCAGCCAATCCTGAACAGCAGCATTTTACAAGTCAGCAGTTTTGATGTAAACTTGGGTTGGGCAGCCACTGCTCAGATGACTCTACAGCAGCAGGGTTCACACTTAATGTGCAATTGAAGCACCAGGGGCCTTGTGAAAACGCTCATTCCGATTCCGCGGGCCTGGGGTGGGGCCTAGGGCTCTAGGATGCTATTAAGTTCCCAGGCGATGCCGAGGCTGTAGGTCCAGCGCCCGCGTCTTAGACGCAAGGCTCTAAAACTGGGCTGCCTAATTCAGTGGTCACCGGCCACATGAGGCTATATCACTGTATATTTAGATTTAAATTAATAAAAATTAAATAATTAAAATGCAGTTCCTCGCTTATACTAGCGAGTGGCTACACATGTGGCTAGTGGCTACCACATTGCACAGAGAAGATGGGGGCCATTTCCATTGTTTCAGAACATTCTATTAGGCTGCACAGCCCTCGCGGTCACAGACTGGGGTTAGAGACCAAACTCAAAATTATGATGGAGTCTTTGATCGCCAGCCCAGCCCCATCCCTCCACCCCCTCCTCCTCCTCCACAAAATGCCAGCCGACTCCAATTTTCTAAAAAGCCTCAAAAGCAAGACAAAACAATACGTGCCTCTCTCCCCTAACCAGGCCCAGATGTCGCTGTGCGGGCCTCCAGTAAACCTCCGATAAATAATTTACGTATCGCTCGGCATCAAGTGACCCGGGAGGAACAGGGACCAAGCTGACCCGCCTGTTGCCCCGCTTGCCGGATATACAGCCCGCTGCGTACTTATTTAAATATTGACGACCAAACTGTGATGAGAGGACTCCACAGAAAAGCTCGCTGGAGAGGATTCCTGCAGATCAGCCCCCTTTGGACAGAACCATGAGGTTACCTGAATCCGTTTGCCGCTAAATCCTCAAGAGGGAGATAAACGCCTCGGAAGGTCCGAAAGACACCTTCCAGGTGCGCGAAGGCAGCTGTCTGCCCTCCACAGGCGCTGGGTTTACCTCCCCCCCTCGGCTTTAGTTAAGTCGGCACAAAAGGAACTTCTGCTAAGAAGCCTTTAAATGAAACACAAGAAAAACATCTGCACCACGGCGACCAGTGGGCACCCCGGTTCTCTCCAGATGAGGCCTCTTCAATCTGCGGAGGTGATCCTGCTGGGGCTCTGCCATGCTGGGAACAACTAGCGGTACCAATGCCCCTCGGGGGGAGGTGGAAATCTCAAAAATAAACCACGTGGAGGGACTAGATCCAGTGGTATCGCCCGTCTGAGATATGAGACTGGGTTTTCATCGATCCAGGATTTTCAAGAACTAGGGGGACGTGGAAGGCTATTTAAAAGGCCCTTTAACCAGAACGCATACTTTGAGATTCTGGTGCTACTGCACAACTGAACTGCTGCTACTCCTGGTTCAGACACCTCATTATTTTTCAGTGTCCTGAGCAAAGATGCAAAGCATCTCCCAATGGTTCTTCGTTTGGCTGAAGGCCCCTATGCAACCTTGAATTCAGTGACCTGTTTAAGACAGGAGAAAAGTTGCATTTCCTGGCATTGCAATAGGTTTGGCTATGCAGCCACCTACCACAATCCCAAGGTGGGGATTAAGGAGGCCACAGTTAAGACCTCATATGTTCTGAAACCACAAGACCTCACTCTGCCTCATACTAGCTGGTTTCTGGCAGCCATAAGCTCTCTGTACCTCAGTTTTTCCATCTTTAAAATGGGGTCAAGAGAAGCCCACTCACCAGGCTGTTCAAAGGGTTTAATAAGGTAACACTGACCAAGTTCTTAGCAAGGTGCCCAGCACACTTATTATAAATAAATCATCATAATAAAATAAAACACAATGGATTTCCTTGAGGAAAAAGAAGCCAGTAACTGCAGGCTACACATCACTGGACTGTTAGCTTTGTTTTGAAAGCTCTCCTTAGCCCTTAACCAACTATTAATGGGCCTCCTTTGTTTCTCTTGAATAAATATTTAAAAAACAAACTTGTCCCCAAACACTGAGCTGTTTTATTGACTGTGGCTCTGTTTTGTTCCCTCAACTGTCTCCTGTCCTAACCTAGTGGGGAGCTGACTCTGCAAAGAGAAGGGAAACATCTGTGGTCAAAATGGGCTGGGACCCTTAGCACCGACGGGGATTGAAGCGGCCTCGGGAGTCCAGGGTCTCACTGGCTGGCCTGTGGCCAAGGACATGGATGCTTCCTTGCGTCTCACCTGAAGGCTCATAACAGTGAGGCGGCGGGCGTCGTCCGAGGGCGCGATGACCGGCACCAGGTAGGGACTTTCGGGGATGTGCTCATCGTTAAACTTGATAGACACCTCGTAGTTACCTGTGGGGACAAGAAAGTCCCATCATTTCAGAGATTCAGGAAGGCGGTTACAGTGAGGCCTCCTGTGAAAATGCCTTCAGAGAGACCCTGCCCTCCTCCATGGCCTCGCTGATCGGTTTAGGGCCGGTTGCCTGGCTCAGGCAGGGCCAACATGAGAGGGCAAGGGTAGAGATTCTGAACTTGAGTCCTCAGGGTCCCCCAAAGGGCCTCTGTATAGAACGCAGGAGATCCGTAAGACCTGAATGGGGAAAAAATTACATCTTTGCTTTCACTAAACTTCTAGCTGATATTTAGCATTTCCTTTCTTTAGAAATGTTGACAAGAAAACACAGCACATTAAAAGTACTTGTGACAGCCCAGCCGGCGTGGCTCAGTGGTTGAGCATCGACCTATGAACCAGGAGGTCACGATTTGATTCCTGGGCAGGGCACATGCCTGGGTTGTGGGCTCAATTCCCAGTGGGAGGCATGCAGGAGGCAGCTGATCAATTATTCCCTCCCATCATTGATGTTTCTACCTCTCTGAAATCAATAAAAATGTTTAAAAAAAAAGTACTTGTGACTTTGTCACCAACAAGGTTCACAGATACTTTCATATCATTTTACAGTTTTACATATACTTTGACATCTCATTTATACTCATCACTATTTTGAAATTAAGGTAGTCACCCAATTTTTTTGAAATTAGGGTAGTCACCCAATTTTAGATTTAATGTATCAATGAACACATGCGTACCTTGCTATGTTACATATATGTTCCTGTAAGATTCTGATAACTGCATTTTGATATAATTGATTTTTATTATAATCCAACTAGTGCCCCGATGCACGGATTTGTGCACATTGAAAGGAAATTAATTAGAAGGTGGCTGGTGGGGTGGGACTGGGAGAGAAGGGCCAGATATGCCCTGGAGTCAACCTCCTGTGGTCCCTCCTGGGCTGGCTGCACCTGAGGCGCTGCCGCAGCTCAAAGGGCATCTGCGGAGTGAGAAGGGTCCCTCGGGCAGGTGGGGTCCCTCGGACTGGCCTGCAGGGATCGGGCCGAAACCGGCTCTCCGACATCCCCCAAGGGGTCCTGGATTGCGAGAGGGTGGTTCTTGGGTGACATACCCTGGAATCGGGCTCCCTCCTCTCTGGTTCCAGGTGCATCACCCGAGAACCGTTGCTGCCAAGTCACCGCAGTTTGGCAGCTCCTGCATTGAGCGTCTGCCCCCTGGTGGTCAGTGCATGTCATAGCTACCAGTCGGACACTTGGACGGTTGCTTAGCCTTTTATATATAGATGTAATTAATAGTCAATAACACATATAGATGTTATATGTGTTTCAAAACGATGTCCCCATAGGCTTTAGATGCCAGAGGAGTTCATGGTACGAAACGTAGAGGACCCTGCTCCAGGGAGGGCAGATACCAGGTAAAACCCCTCTTCTGGGCAGTCCCACAGGCCAGTGGCCGAGGTTGGTCAACAGGAAGAATGAGCAGCTGAATGAAGCCCAAAGCAGACAGGCTGAGGGAGAAAGACAGACAATGAGAACTAGAATTCCTGCCCCTTGGAGGCCTGGCTGCATTTCTGCCCCTGGATTTCTAGGCAGCGCTCCACGTGCCCGTAGAGATCAACTCCTTTTACTTGAGCTCGCTCCACGGGTTTCTGCTCCTCACCACCGAGCCACCCCCAATCAAAGAAAAGTCTTCAGTTGGCTCCTGAATACATACCAGGCTCTTGGGCAATATAAGACACACCGCACGACCCGTTTTTATGGTCATCAAATGTTATCTCAGCCTTGCTGGGGCCTTCAACAGCGATGGAGAGGCCCCCTGCGCCTGCCTCCCGGGTCCAGATGCTGAACTCGGCTGAGAGAGAAACACCTGGTTAGTGGCGGGGTGTGGCTGAGGCCCCTCTTGCCCAGCCCTGCAACACTGGTCACTCTCATTCACAGGCCGTTTCTCTCCCCGGCCCCAGCAGCATCCAAGCAAAGGCACTGCGTGTCTCCTAGGTCCCACCCATGATGACACAAAGTTTGCGGTCATCTTTTGAACACACCCACGCCAAGCCAGAGAAAGAGGAGCATGTTTAGTTTTGTCCCCACAGGCCTCCCCACCAGCACCCACCATTGAAGGCACCTTCACAGTGGGCTTTGTGGAAACCTAGCGTGTTCCACAGAACATCAGCCCTGCAGGCTGCTCTGCAAATAGCCTCATTCTTCCGCTCCCCTCTGCTCCAAGGTGCACCACACACAGTAACTGATGACAGGCTCCTGCCATCACAGGTTGCCCAGTGGGTCAACGAGCAGTTGCCGAATGAATTTAGCCAGAGAAGCCTCGCTGTAAAGAATGCCCCTTAATACCACCCATCAGAATCTCACACACACAGTCGTCTCCTTAGAACAGGGTGAAGAGCGCAAGGTGCTCACACCACCAGCTGAGCCCTTACTCTCCTCAAGGAAAAAGCCTGCCGATCGCTCACCTGGAACTCCTGCTTCTCCCCTCTCCAGGCCGGGGCCTCCTGCCCGGACCTTGTGGGCGCCCCCCTCGCCCAGTGGCCCCACAGTGAACTGGAAGGGGCTGCCGGTCACGTGCTGGCCGCGGTACTTGACGCTGACTGTATGCACGCCCATCTCCTGGGGCACAAACCGAACACAGTGCGAGTTCTTCCCCACGGGCACAATCTCTGCTTCGGTCACGCGGCCGGAGGGGCTGGTGACGTGGGCCGACATGTCGCTGCTGTCGATTTCTGAAAGGGAGTGAGAGGTGGGGGGAAGGAGAAGGGTTAGCGTGCGGGCCCAGCAGAACAGGACGTGCAGGGCAAGCAGCAGAGGGCTAGGCGGGTGCAGCGTGGGGTGTGGGGTGCGCAGTCTGGACGCCTGCCCTCCCGTCTCCCTTAAATCCCTGGGGGACTGTGGCAGCAGGGAAAGAGCCAGGCCCTCCCAGGCACCAGTGCAAAGAACATTCTAAGGGCACTGAGCACTTTCGCAGCCTTCCTGGCTGGAGTGAACGCCACACATCAGTTTCAAACCAGTGCCTGAGCTGACAGTTACAGGACATAAATACAAAAACTCCGACAGCTCAGATGTTCCTAAGCCCAAGCGGACACGTGGCCATCGTCATGCTCATGGGGGCAGAAAACACAAGCGGTGCCATCCCTCCTCTCACAGAGCCTTGGCATTTCTTCTCGGCAACAAGATGAAATGCATTTAGAGGAAAAGGTGAACGAACACGCGCCAGTCCCAGCAGCCAATGGGAAACCATGCGTGAGCAGAGCTCCGAGCAAACCCAAGACCAGACGCCACGCTGCAGAAAAGCGACGCCTCGTCCGAGGGCTCGTGCCATGCCAAGGGCTGTGCCTGCACTGACGTGGTGGGCACGGGCACGCCACATGCTGGCGACCGAGTAATGCCATCACCTAGAGCCACGCGAAACTGCACCCTCCAGCCCTACGGGATCTGGGCTGGGCAGCGCAGGACTGTGAGCCCTGAGGACAGAGGAAGGGAGGAAGGCTGAGGACAGGGTCCCCACACAGGGCCTGGGTCCGAGGACGCCGGGCAGCTGGTGAGCCGTCCTCCATTCTAACTGACAGAAGAGAACCATTCAGGCAACGAGGGGAAGAGTGAGTCTCACCGAGTCCTCTGGTGCCAAGTCACTGAAAAGGGTGAAAAGGAGTCAAGCGCCAGAGAAGCCTAGAGAGAAAGGGTAACCGTCCACATCACACAAAGATAAGACACCGGGAGGCAGAGGGGACAGATAATTTGCAAAACGAGCGGAGTAAAGCAAAAGAAGACCGTCCCTTC
The DNA here is from genome assembly GCF_000147115.1 of Myotis lucifugus. NCBI lineage: Eukaryota > Metazoa > Chordata > Mammalia > Chiroptera > Vespertilionidae > Myotis > Myotis lucifugus. The sequence goes on from NW_005871414.1 coordinate 919,930, forward strand.
ACCAGTGAGCAGGGAAGCGAAACGCAACACTGGACACCATATTTTTCCATCTGACTGATCCAAGTGAGAGGGAACACCAGTGCCCCGTGCTGGTAAGAAAGAGGGAAACGGGCACCAATTCACGTTCTGGAGGGCAGCTGGCAAGGCATCGCAGCATCTGAGACACAGCGGCCCAGCAGCCCCACGCGATGTGACCGCAGCCTGGCACAGCGGCCCACGGCACAGATCACTGACTGCAGGAGCTGAGGCACAGACGTTGGGTGCGTGTGAAATGAGAAAACCCAGTGAAGGGTGGGGCGCCAGACACGAAATGCAGTCCTGTGGAGTCATTAGCCAGGAACTTTATGGTCACGACCCAGCTCTGTTCAAGCGGTCCTGTCTGGACACCAAAGCAATGAGGCTGCTACCACATTCACACGTGACTGGTGTCTACACAGGAAGAACCCGTCAAATATTGCTCAGAGGGCAGAGCAAAGCTACTCGACGTATTAGGAAAGATGGGAACCCCGGGCAGGAAAGGGGCCCCTCGCCAGACCAGGACGGGAAGGTCATCTGGAGACTAGCTGGTCCGTCCCACAGAACCTGGGTAACCAGAGGCTCAGTACGTGCCGGCTGCGGGGAGAGGGGCCTCCGCGCCTTCCCTTTGGGGGATTTCTTTACAGACCGACCCTGGGCCACATTTCAGAAAGACTACGGCGATTTGCTGACTAATTTGGCCCCATGGGGAACAATTTATGGCCCAAGGGCTAGATGTGCCCCCCGCCCCCAGCCAGCCTTGCAGCACAGCCCTCATTCCAGTTTTAGGAACGAAGGAGATGAATGGGAATTAGAAGGTGCTGCTGGGCTGACGTCTCTTTAAAACTTCCAGACACTGGCATCAGCCAGGCCAGATCTCTCACCGAGGTTATTCTATTCGACAAAAACTAAATGAAAAGTCTAAGAGCGTATCTATTTCCCCCCAGGGGATGCAACACAGCCATTTTCATTTGGAAGAAGAAAAAGATAGCAGGTAAACAGATTTATTTTTCCTGAATGGGCCTCTGTGAAAATAAGCATTAAAAACACTACTATAACTGAAATTTTAAAAGTAAGTCACCCATAGGGCCTTGATTTCCAATGCCCGCCCCTGCCCCCCCCCCCCGCCCCCTCCCTCAGCCCTGATCCATGAGCCCCTCATGCTCACCTGGGATTTTCAGGTTCAGGTCGCAGATGCTCCCAACAGTGGCCACAGATGGGGCTCGGCTGGTACGGGTGATGCTCTCCTTCACTCTCCCCTCCCCACTGATCTTCACGGTAAACGGGCTCCCTGCAGGAACCGAGAGGGTCTACGTGAGCAACCCAGAGCCCGAGGCAGAGCCCAGCCCTTACAGAAAACAAGCAGCGGGCAGAGAGGGCAGAGGGGGCCACGCGTACCGGGCACGTGCTCGTCGGCGAACTTGGTGGAGACGATGTAAACCCCAGGCACGGTGGGGAAGTAGGAGACCTTGCAGGTGCCGTCCTCCAGGTCCTCCGTCTGGATGTCGACTTTGCTGGGGCCTTCCACCGCCAGGGATATGCCGCCGTAACCTGCGACACGGAGCCGGGGCTGTTTTGACAGCAACTCATTTGGAAGGGGGAGCTCGGTGCATGCAGAGCGGACACCAGACCCCGGAAACTCATACTGCCATTTCCAGAGAGCAAAAAGAAAGTCGCTGTGGCCCTGACCGGTTTGGCTCAGTGGATGGAGCGTCGGCCTGCAGACTCAAGGGTCCCAGGTTCGATTCCGGTCAAGGGCACGTGCCTTGGTTGTGGGCACATCCCCAGTAGGGGGTGTGCAGGAGGCAGCTGATCGATATTTCTCTCATCGATGTTTCTAACTCTCTATCCCTCTCCCTTCCTCTCTGTATAAAATCAATGAAATATATTTTTTAAAAAAAGAAAGTCGCTGCAATCCCTGCTGCAGACAGCCCCAGGCAGAGGAGCTGGTTCAAGGCTCTGAGAAGTCCTGCAGTGGAACAACCTGCTGAACATGACTCTGACCACAGGACCACTTCCTGGAGGAGGATGTCCCACTGTCCCTCGGAGCACCTGTCCTGCAGAACCCACCGGGGAAAACACTGCCCACACGCCTCCAAGAACGGCATGCGCTGCCTCGAGGGCTCATCGCCAGCCTCCGGCCTGAACATTTGAATTTTTAAGCTGCCCTGGATCTCTAGCCAGGGGACCACGAAGACAGCAGATACGAAGGTTTAATAACACGAGGAACTGCCCATCTGGACCAGAAATTGCCCAGCCCTTTCCCCCAGGACTATGGCTTTGTCTGGAAGTCGCCAATTCAGCCATCACTCAAGAAGGCGGAAGATGAAGGCGCTGGCTGTGGCAGTAGGTTGGGGAGGCCCAGGCTACTCAAACCATCTCAGAGAGGAAACGGGAAGAGATTCATCATTTCCACGAAAGCACTGTGAGCGGAACACGGTCCTGGCCAGCTGGCCCAACAGCCTTTGCTGGGGATGAGTCCAGGAGACCTGGGGAGCTGAGAGCAGGATGTTGGGAGTACAGATAACGAGAGAGAGAGAGAGAGAGAGAGAGATCTGGGAGTTGTAGTGGCTCTGGGTTCAAATGCCAGAAGCAGGGGGCTGTTGACCCCTGTGAGCCTCAGGTTCTTCATTTAGAAAACAAGACAACACCTACTTTCCAGGTGGTCATGGGGCTTACGTGATAATGCAGGTACAAGGACAGACAGTCTGAAGGATGCTCAGAAAGAAAAGGGAGTTGATAGGATGAAAACACCCCGGGCCTTTCGCCTGGGACCACCCACAGACCTGCATCTCGTGTGTCCACGATGAACTCCGACATCTCGAAAGTCCGGCCTTCTGACAGGCCTCGGCCGTAGACTTTGGCTCTGCGGGCATCACCGATCTCGGACTGGACCACCATGATGGACACGGGACTGTTGGCCACGTGGTTGCCATTCTTCTTGATGCTGACCAGGTGTTCACCCACCTCCCGAGGGATGAAGGAGATGCCTGGACCGGGCACACATCAGGGTTTGTAAGAGGAGGGACAGGGGATGAAGGAGAGGAGCTGGGAGGCAGACACACTCGCAGGAATGGACATATGACTCCCTAACTTCCTGGCTACCCCCAGTTGTACGTAAGGGTGGTCAATCTCACAACACGGAAATGCACTCACGTGACCCAGCAGGCTTATGTATCACACTCCAGGGGGCTACCTACTTCCCCCGAAAGGACCGAAGGAATCCCCATCTCCCACCAAAGGCTCCCAGCTCAGTCCAGGAAGGCAGCCCGGCTCACCGATGTGGTTATTGGGCAGCCTCTTCAGGAGACAGGGCTCGTCACGGCCGGACGGGGCCTTAATGCTGGCCGTCAGCGTGCTGAGGTCGGTCTCGCTGATGTCCAGCAGGAAGTCGGCGGCAGAGCCCAACTTCACCTGAGAGCACCGTCTGCTGTCATCTGGGAAACACCCCCCAAACACAGCCCGTCACACGTGGTCACCCTCGCTCCGCAGCCTTCACCCCACATGTCGTGTACAGATGAACAGCCTGAAGCAGTTACCCAAAGTTAAGTGAAAAAGCACGCCTCGTGGACCTAATCAACAGTGAATGACTTCTACTTATGCCTGGTGAAGGGAAGGCCCGATGCTGGCAGGAGCTGGAGCCTGAGTCCTCACAGACCACTCCTTAAATGAGCCTTTGCCGGTGAAGGCATCTGCCACCTGCTTGCCATCCCCTTGGGCATTTCCCAGGTAAACACTCATCCTGCTCCGCACAGGGCTGCTGGCTGCTTCGCACAGGCCTGAACAACTCAGGGGCAAGACCTTCGCCCTGCGCATCTTCTTTATGACCCACCGAGCGCAGGATCCGAACACAGCGAGCACACAGGTGAGCGGCAGGCCTTTGAGTCAGATAACCTCAATCTGCACCCTAGAGTACCCACTTGGAAACTTGGCTGAGCACTATCTCTCCAAGCCTCCGTTTTCCCATCTGTAAAATGGGAGAGAATAATTACCCAGCCGTGATGCAGAAGGGCATCGGTGAGCCCACATATCCGTGCAATAAGTATGATTTGCAAGCCTCTATCTGGGGGCCTTCCACTGGCATGCAGGAGACAGACTGGACAAAATGATGGCCCTCCAAATGTGAGTGCTTTTCCCTGGATTACCAGCTGAGGGGGGGATTAGCCTGCCCAAAGTTGGCCTTGCACCCCCCGTTTCTCCCCAGTGAGTCTCTGTGAAACCTAAACCCAGGCACCTCGCCTGCTGCCCTGGTCTGATGCGGAGACAGGCTGCCGGGGTGGCCAGGCCTCCCACGAGGAGGCCCCAGCAGGTCAGGCAACCCTACCTGTGATCTTGGCGGTGAAGGGGCTGCCAGGGATGTGCTTGTCATTGTACTTGACCAGGATGCTGTAGTCGCCTGGCAGGGTGGGCAGGTAGGTCACGGTGCACGTCCCGTCTTTGTTGTCAATGCAGCTGATCTCGGCCTTTGAGGGCCCCTCGATAGCCAAGTCCAGACCCCCTGTGAGTGGGCGCAGGGAGGGAGGGCCATCAGGGCGTGTTCCCTTCTTCCCACACGGACAGCAGCTCACCCAGGGCAGCCCTGAGGTCGGGAGCGCCAGACTGGCACGGGCCACGTGAGCCGCGGGCAAGGGGCGTAGGTCAGAACTCAGTGACTATGGCACCGCACCCCACCTCTGAGCTCTTTGCTTATGCCCGGTGAAGGGCAGACCAGATGCTGGCCCTGAAGTCACCCCGAAGGTCTCACTGCTCTTCGGAATGTGCGGACGAGAAAGGGCTGGAGCCCCGCACGTCAACCGCACATGTGGAAGCGTCACACACGCTGCCATGCTGGTCAGGCTGGAGGCCATGTGGAGATCCCATGAGAAACACAGATTTTAAAATCTCCACAAAGACAATGCACATGCACCCAGAGCCAAATAACTCATGTGGTCCCGCGGATACACGTACATGTGCAAAAAGAACAAAACCAAAAACGTCATCAACCAAAACACTTAAATTTCAGGCAAATCACATAAAGCAGCTCACAGCGTGGATCTGATTTCAATCAGAACCCCAGGAACTTCAAAAAGTCCCGTTGTGGGTGGAAGACAGAGCAGCTGTGCCTGAGATTTACATGAAACAAAGAAGATAAACACTACTACCCAACAGCCTTCTTTTTAAAAGCTGCCCTGGGATCGTGTCTGCTGGATTCTCAAAGGGGAAGCTGAAAGCATGTAACCACACACACGTCACAGTACCTTCTCCTGCATCCTCGGTGACAATGGTGAAGGTGGCGGTTTTGTTGGCCACTCCGTACACCAGCCCTGGACCGTAAGCGGAAACGCTCCCGCTGTTGGGGTAGTTCACGTAGAACTGCAGCGGGCTCTCTGGGTGAGCAAAGATCACAAACAAAATGGACTCAGCGCGGGGGAATGCAGACCTCGGACAGCGGTGCTCACCTTCCTCTAACGCAGTGGTTCTCAACCTTCTGGCCCTTTAAATACAGTTCCTCATGTTGTGACCCAACCATAAAATTATTTTCGTTGCTACTTCATAACTGTAATGTTGCTACTGTGATGAATCGTCATGTAAATATCTGATATGCAGGATGGTCTTAGGCGACTCCTGTCAAAGGGTCGTTTGACCGCCAAAGAGGTCACAACCCACGGGTTGAGAACCGCTGCTAACCACAGGCAGGTGTGGCGTCTCCCACGCAGAGGCAGAACGCGCACCGAGCCTCTGCTGGAGATCACCATGCGAGGACACCAACGGCGTCTACCACTATTGCTCCTTCAATGTTACACAAGAAAAACAATCCTAAGGCTGCCCCGGACGAGAGGGGCGCTGAATAAAACAGGGGAGTCCAGCTCAAGGTGACTAGTTAGGACAGGGGTGGGGAGCCTTTATTCTGCTGAGGGCCATTTGGATATTTATAACACCATTCCCAGGCCACACAACATTATCAACGTAAAGAATTAGCCTGCTCTGTTTGGTCACACATTTAATTAACTCACCCCTGATGCCTTGGGAAGGCCAGACCAAATGATTTTGTGGGCCATGGGCTGGGCGTTCCCCTCTCCTGAATTAGGAGGAAACGGCCAACCATGTGAAGAAATAACCCACTACCAGAGGGAGCACAGCTGGAAAGGTCTTTGGGGAAGGCAAAATGTAAGGCCCTCTAAGCCCACCCCACACTATGTGGGACTTTATCCCACTGTGGTCCTCTCTACCTACTCTCCCCCGCCCTCTACCCCCTTACACACACCCCAGCACCCCAGTCCCATGCAAGCACTTCCATTTCCACAGTGGCCAGATGCAAATTCGGAAGACCAGAGCTGGCTTCCAAATAGGGGGCTGGCTAAATAAACAAGGCTCTCCTCTCAGGTCATCAAAGAATGAGGGAGCCTGTATGCCCTAACTTGAGAGATTATCCACAATGTGTTGCATTAAAAAGAGAAAAGGGCAAGTTGCTGTATAATATTAATATCATTATCCCATTCCTTTAAAAATAAAACAGAACAAAATTATAGGCATGTTTGTTGGTACCAAGAGAAACATCCGTACACAGACCAGCAGGGAGGTAGGAGGAAGTGGGAGAAAGACATTTTTTTTTTTACTTTCTCTACATCTGTATCTTTGGGGTATTTAAATAGAAGCAGATAACACACAGTTGCTTTGAACAAATATTATGCCCAGATATACACATAAACTACAGCAAACATCAAACTGGGAGAAGTATTTGCAACTCCTATCACCAACGGCTACTCTCTCCAGTATTGAAATTGCTCCCAGAAACGAACACCACAAAGGACCAATAACCAAACAGAGAAACCAGGCCGTGGATACGAACGTCCAGTTCACAGAAAAAGGAATACAAATGGTGCTTAAACATTTAGAAAGTTGCTCAATCTCCTTCACAAGAGCAATACAAATAAGGCAACACAGAGATACTGTTTTTGCAACCATCCGTTTGGCAAAGATCCCAAAACTGGGTAGCATAATCCACTGGCTGATCTGGGGAAAAGCAGGCGTCCTCCTCCATCGCTGGAACGTGTGGGAGTCAGAAGAGCCCCGATGAAAGGCAACTTGGCAATTCTAGCAACATGATGGATGCCTGTCCCTGTGGCCAGAAACTCCTCCCACAGAACCACACCTCCCAGGTCCGCCTTTGCCAGTGGGACGTGCTGAACGGGAAAGGCTATGCGCTGTGGCAAAGGGAGGGGCTGAGGCTAACTCTCCTCCGACGGGGGCAATGGTTAAACACTTGGAGCGCGGGAAACGAGTTAAGTCGGCTCGCGTGAATTGCGCGTACTCCGCGGGAGCCGTCTTTAACTCGGTTCATATAGATTTGCGGTGGAGTGCGGGAAACGTGTAAACTCGGGCCGATTGTAACTGCGTATTACCAAATATTTGTTTGTAATCCACCCTTTTGGTGGATGGAACAAAACCAAAAGACAGAGCCATCTTATATTTTGGCGGGAAATTCACCCGCACTCCAAGTGTTAACGTCCCACGGTCCACCCAGTGGGCGGGCTCTCCGAAGACGCTCCATTATTTGGACGTGCAAAGCTCTCCTGCATACACCGTTAGATAAAAAGGACAAGGACACAATCATGTGTAGAGGATGCTACTATTTATGTAAAAAACGAGGAAGGATTAGAAATCTATCTTCCTGTTTGCTTGTAGGGTCTTAAACATATTCTGAAACCCAACATAGAAGATTAAGAGTCAGAGGGCAAGTGAGGGTCATTATGGGTGGGAAGGACACCTTTCTCCACATCATTTTTTAAACTTTGTGTATGTGGCCCACATGTGTGTGGTGTGGCAAAATATTAAATTAAAAAAAAAAGAGATGTATTTAAGGAATTTTTAAGAAAAAGAACAAGAATAACACAGTGCTGGACGGTGGACACGAAACATGAGCTGGTTTTCCTCGTCAAGGGCAGTGTGACAAGAGGGCAGCTGGGCCTGGCCAGCGTGGCTCAGTGGCTGAGCATCAAACCATGAACCCGGAGGTCGCAGTTCGATTCCCGGGCAGGCACATGCCTAGGCTGCGGGCTCGATCGCCAGTGTGGGGCATGCAGGAGGCAGCCGATCAATGATTCTCTCTCTTCATTGATGTTTCTCTCTCTCTCTCCCTCTCCCTTCCTCTCTGAAATCAATAAAGAAATATTAATAAAAAGAAGAAGAAGGCAGCTTGTCCTTTTCTTGCAACCTCCTCCTCCGCCCCCAACCCCCCGCCACACAGGGCTCAGCAGGCCAGGCTGGAAAGTCCCTCGATGCGCCTCACAGTTTCCTTCCAGCTCATCCTTTGGCCAAACTCGAAATCGTGACAAAGACAAACAGTCACAGCCCTAAGGCCCTGCATCATCCCTTCTGGAAATCAGCTGGATCTGCTGGGGTCACAGGCCGTTCGGTTTCACAGGGACGCCAACACTCCATTCCCCAACCTGCCACCTGTTTCCCACACAGCTGGGGGCTGTACGTCAGCAAACCTCCCAGAAGCCCAGGCTCCTGAGTCCTGGAGCCCCGCAGGGCGTGCGCGGAGCCCGACTCACCGGGGATGTGGCTGCCCATGTACTTGATGTGCATCTCATGGAGCCCCACCTCCGTGGGGGCGTATCTGACGGTGACCGTGCCGTCCTTGTTGTCCACAATCTCGGGTGTGGCCGTCTTCCCAGAAGGCATGTGGACCTCTCCTATGGAGCACAGGGAGACAGGGCCATGAGCCTACCAGCGACTGCCCCCGGAGAAGCCGCACGGAGGCACAGGTGGCCTTCAGACCCAAGAACACTCACTGCTGCCTAAAACACCCACGTTCCAGGACAGGAAAACAGACCTGCATTTCCCTTGATTTTGTTCCTTCTGCTCCCACAAAATGCAGCAGCAACTCCTAAGGAAAGGGTTTCCTACTTTGTAAAGACAAGTTAGAATCCTGACAGGACTTGACTGTGAGGAGAGGGTCAGTAGAGCCTCCACCCAAGGAGAAGCCGGCAGAAAGAGGAGGCCGGCAGAGAAAGTGACCGCACAACAGACCTGTGTCAACACCACCTGGGAAAGTGGGAGCTGAGAGGCAGGAAAAGGGGGAACAGGAACCCAACAGTTGAGAAGTATCTAAACACAGTAGCTCTCTACCCAGAGAGAACCTCCAGCTCTCTCCGGGATATGATGCAAATTATACATGAACCACCTCTTCAGAGGCACACACAGATACACGGCATGTTCTGCAATCTGAGGAGCTCATGGCCCAATCCCTAGCACAAGAACCAGGGGCGCTGGGATCAGGAACGCAGGTCTGGGGGACCGATGGGACCACCGCGAATCACCGATCAGGCGAGAGAGTGCGAGTGAGCGAGAATGAGACAGCTTTCATGACAGTGCTTACCAGTGATTTCTCCTTTTCTGACCGCAAACGGAATGACCAAGTCGAAAGGTTTAAAGCCCAGGCCGTTCATGTCACTCACTGGGACATAGGCCTCTTCGGTGACCTGAAAACAGGAAGCAGTGGTCACTGGGTGAAGTGGACAACAGCGTGGGCTAGTGAAGCTACAGGGGGCAGAGCAACTGGGAATTTTGCAAGCCAGTGCAGCCAGGATTTGGGGAGGGGGCGGCCCAGGTGGTATGGGCTTTGTCCAACTGGCCCTGGGGCCGGAGCAGAACCCGAGGGCTTGGAGACGTCGTGCCGACCAATTGCTAAAAACCATGAGGCGATTCGCTTGTAAAATTCCCAGAAGCTCCTGTGGGAAAGTGGGAAAGTGAGAGACAGAAATGTCTGTGAGTCCCAAGAGGCTCCACCTGGAAAGGTTTAGTTGCTGTGGCCTGGAAAAGAAGGTGTGTTTTAAGTGGCAGAAAGTAGCAGCAGGTGGCTTTCCCTCTGAACAGAAACCAAATGTGCGAGAGTCAGCAGGAGGGCCGAAGACAGCTGTCCCTCTTTCTCTTGAAACAGAGACACACTGCACCGAGCATGATCAGACGTGACGGTGGGCGATTCGTGGAGCGCAGACGATGACATGGTGGGTCTCATTGCAGAGAAAGCAGGGCTCATTGTGATGGACTGATCAGTGGGGGACAGACCAATGACCAGGACACCCAGAGGGCTTAAGCAATCCCCAGAAGCGGGCTGTAGCTTTTCTGAAATGAAGGCTGAGTAAACACAGAAATGCAAAAAAAGAGGAAAAAAAAAGTGTACCCAGGGCCTGAATCCAGGGGAACATGCATTTACCGGTGCCTCCTCCACGGCCGTGACTTCCCCATCTGTGGCCTGGTTGGTGGCAAATGGAGGTTAGTAGGGAGTCTTGTTGGAGGGATGTTGCTACTCAGTAGGTTCTACACCCTGAGGGCTGCTCCCTCCCCATCTGCTCATCTTGCACAGCAGAAAGCCTCTCGCTCTGCCTTCTCTCTACCCTTGTGGAGAGCAAGCTGACGTCCTCTCTTCGAATGTCAAATCCACATGCCCTTTGAACCCATGACCCCATTCCTAGGAAGCAGATCTATAGAAATACTAGCAGGAAAGTCCATAGGTAAGTGATGCGTGCAAGTGGTTTCACCAGAGCTGTTTGTGGTCATGAAAACCTTAAGCAACCTAAATGTCCATCTGTAAGGGAGTCAGCTACGTAGATGGTGGGAGTCTGTCCCTTCTGGAGAGCTGGTCAAGTCCGGGGAATTAAGATGGAAGGGCCTCCATGTCACGATGAGGGAAGGAAGCAAATTGCAAAGCAATGTGCATGGTGTGATCCCGGCACAAAAAAGACGGGAAACCCTAACACTCGTCGCCTCTGCAGCATGAAACTGGGCAGGTGGTTTCCTGTTACTTGGTAAGTGTCTACAGTAGTTCATATTTAAAAAGTCTTTATAAAAATTTTTAAAAAATCAGACTTCATGTCCCTGATCCAACTGACCTAATAAGGGAGGGGTTCCCTCTCCTGCCAAATCAAACAAGCATCGGAAGGCCTCCCTGTGGAGGCAGGCCCTCGTGCCCATGCTCCCTCCTTCTCGGGTACTTTGTCATCTGCCGAAAGGGAGCTTCACTCACCAAGGCAGCTTGGTGAGCAGCAACATTCGGAACAGCCCTCTCCCCTGCTTCTAGGGGCCTCTCAGATTGGGGACATTCAGGGACACACCGCCAGGGAGGAAGATCTTTCAATGGCTACGTGATGGCCTCTGAGTCAGGACTTCTCAACAGTGATGAGCAGATAAGCTGCTAGACCCGTGACTTCCCGTGCATGTCTCCTTCGTGGTACACAGAATTGAACCAGCCCACCCAGTCTCCCTACGACATTTGCTGCAAAGGCAGTACTGGGTGTCCGTGGCCTTTTGGCCCCAAGACTGTAGAGGGAGGCAGGGAATCTACCCAGAAGGAGCCAATGGAAAGAAAGTCAGTGCCCGTTGGTGAGGCTGGAGAAAGCTCGGAGGGGAGAGGGAGACCCAAGCCTGGTCCTGTGGGTGATGCGCGCTTGTGCCGTCAGCTGTGGTTGGGGGCAGTGTGTCCATCCAAAGTATCCTTTGTGCATCCCAGGGTCAAGGGGACATTCATTCCTAATGAGTTTGGTGGCTCCCACTTCAGGTCTCTGACGTGTCTGCCAAAATGACCCTGCCCGATCCGAACCAACCAGATAAAACCCCAGATGGGACCCTCCTCTGGGGTAAGGACACCTCGTTTCTTGCTGTGTTTCTCCCAGCCCTGAAGGAGAAAAGCACTCCCAAATGAGCAGCGTCAAAGTTGACAAGTGTTTGTATCCTTGAGACGTGAAAGAGCCTCCAGACCTCTGGCACATTCACAGATAAACAAACGTCGACGGGAAGGGAAAGAGCTGCAACACACGGCACACGGTTGGAAGAGAGACTCGGGCTCCCGTTTGAAATGGAGTCTCCATGCCCTTCTCCGTGGCTGCAGAAAGTGTGATCCTTGGAAGGGGCTTTGAAGGCTGTGCATGGGGCCAGGTCACTGAGGCCTATGAACTTTGCAGCCAAGGGTGGCTGCGGCCACGGTCTCAAAGGACACTGGGTGAGGGACCGCACAGCGCTCAGCAGCTGTCTAGAGCGGGCGCTTTGGGCTCCGTGGACTTGAGTCTGACCCCTCCTCCTACAGCTCATTTGTAAAAGGGCCAACGATGCTTGCTTTGAGGGTTAACTGAGCGAATGCTGCTAAGGTGTCTAACTGCTTTCCTGGATGAAGAACCTTAATAACCAGAGAGAGATCTAAAAGTCACTCAGATTGAAAATTAAAGAGCCGCGTCATTCTTTGGCCTAGAAGTGTGTGTATAATGGTTTCTTTTCCCCAGATGTTCCTAGTTTTAAAAGACAAGCTATTTCCCTTCACATGCAAAGTCTGAATCTCTCCAAAGCACAACTGGAGGTCCTCTGAGTCATGAGACACCAAAGTCAAGTCTCTCTCTCCTGAAGACCATGGTGATGGGGGAGCAGGAAGGGGGAGAACAGCAGAATAAAAAAGTATAATGTTCCCCTTATGTTTTTTGTCAGTTTATCTTTCTGAACTGTGCTTAGGCTAGGGCACTGCCTAAGACCCTTAGCATGATGGATACTTGGTAGCTGGTAACATTCCCTAACAACTCTTAGAGCCAAAGGCTGTCTGGGATCCTGGAGTGTCCCTAAAAGGTCATGACTGCTTAAGAAAAAAAAGCTTTCAAGAAAAAAGTGGAAGGGGCTGTGCTAGCCAGGGTTTAACAAATAGCAGCTATTTTGTTTCTGCCAGTAACAGAGGCTGCAGAGGAGGGACTTTCCTTACCATGACGGTGAAGGGGCTGTTGGGGATATCCACGCCACCGAAGCGCACGTAGATGACATAGGTGCCTGGCTTGGCAGCCGTGTAGAAAATGTCATAGGTGCCATCCTCATTTTCGATCACATCGGCCTCAGCCTCAGTGCCGTCCGGGGTCAGAACCGTGCAGGTCACTTTCCCCTTCCCGGCAGTCTTGGCGTCAACCACAAAGCCCACCTCCTCGCCGGTTTTCACAATGGAGGCGATTCCAGGACCTGGAGGAAAGTTCAGGAGGAGAGAAGCTTCAGCTGTGGACAGTCACCCTGGAGACCTAAACTCAAATCCACGCTTTTGTGTTGTCTGCATCTATAGACGTTAGACCTTCAACGGCCACCACATACAGGGATGTCCCAGGAATCACCTGGGAAAGTCCTGAGGGGGAACTAAGTTGCAGGAAAAAAAATCCTCAGTTGTTCTTCAGAGAGGTGTCCTCTAAAAGTTCTATCCCAGGGTTGCCACATTGACAGAGGGCTTCCTGAGAAAAGGGGAAACGGCTGAGTTCTGAAGGGTGGGTGCTTCTGGCCAGGGAAGACTTTCGTGAGCAAAACACAGTTTCTGTTCTTGAGATGCTCATAATATAACAGAGCAGTGGGATACAGGTCGGGCACCAAGAATGACAGCTCAACCTGCTGTGGAAGTCCTGAGGGGGAACTAAGTTGCAGGAAAAAATCCTCAGTTGTTCTTCAGAGAGGTGTCCTCTAAAAGTTCTATCCCAGGGTTGCCACATTGACAGAGGGCTTCCTGAGAAAAGGGGAAATGGCTGAGTTCTGAAGGGTGGGTGCTTCTGGCCAGGGAAGACGTTCAACCTCGGTCCCGAAACAATGACCAGTCTCTCTTTCTTATTGTAGATCCCTTTACACAGGATCCACACAACATCAGGAAGTGCAGAAAAGTGTAAATTATAAGCACATTGGCAAAAAAACCTCCAAAAAACAAAACACACACAAAAAAACCCAAAGCAGAGTGGGCAGAAACAACAGGGATAAGAACATGCTGTTCAGACATGAGTAGAAGCCAGACTTTGGAATCCCCTGAATGACAGACCAGGGGTGTGGCCTATAGGAGCTCCCAGGCTAAGCAGAGCATCGTGTCTGTCTGCTCAGGAGTCAGCCTGAGCTAAGGAAGGGAAAGCCAGGAGGAAGTCACCTCCCAGTATTACATGCCCTCAGGTTAACAACGATAATCCAGACCTAGCATGTGGCAGACTGGCCACTATTTCAAACTTTCTCAAATTTTGCCATGGGTGGGCCAAAAAAGGGCCAAGGCGAGCAATTTACAAGCTTGCCCTGAAAGCCAAAAGATTGTCTCCATTCAAAGCAAAACAAGATAGGAGAGAAATAGAACACATCCAGGGGGCACCTATGTTTAATTTTATTTAAAGAGAAGCAAGTCTGTTTCCTTTCAGACATGGGGATCCATGTTTTAAATCTGCTTGAAGCAGCATCAGAGCTATAAGAGCTGTTCTTAGAAACGGAAGGACCCACAGACTCCCAATAGTTGTTTCTTAGAAATGGAAGGAACTGTGATGCTCAAATATTCCTGGAGAATTCCCGAGAGACTCAGACATCAGTCCCAAGTGTTGAGGGAAAAACCTAGATAATTGAATGTGTTTCTCATAGTGGCCTGAGGTGATCCTGAATAATTTAACAACTCATGAAAGGCATACATTCGCTGCTTTTCATGGGAGCAGCATTACAGTTATGTCTCAACAAATGCACCCACTTCGAAAATAATACAATAATTATAGCTTCCATGTGCCTGGCACTGTGCTAAGCATTCTTCATGGTGACCTCATCTAATCTTTGCTGAAGGGAGCATGTGAAACAGTCTCTGATCCTTAGAAGAGGTTCTTGAATTTAAATGTTGTAAAAAAAGATCTTCACTTTAAGTCTGACTGAAGCTCAGAGTGGTTGAGCATCTTGCCTCGATCACACAGCTATTACATGGCAGAGAAGGGATAGACCCTGGCTTTCAGGCTCTTGACCTGCACTCACCTGTGGCCAGACACTTGCTGGCATCGCCGGTCTGTGTGGCCCGGATGCGGTAGGGAGACAACGGGATGTCATCCCCCCCATAGGTGACCCCGATCATGTATCGACCAGTCTTGTCGGGGATGTAGGTGACGGCGTACGTGCCATCTTTATTGTCCTGGACAACGGCTCTTTTAGGTTTTCCCTCTTGGTCCTGTGGAGCACGGAGAAATGCTACTTAGGATGTTGTCCTCAAGACGTAGAAACAATTCATGGAAAACCTTGACACATGTTGCTCATTAATTAGTGCCTCCAGTGGGAGGAGACAGAATTACTGGCTTAACACAACTTGATTTTTTGGTAGGAAGAGGAGAGGTCACAGATCCCTTTAACAACACGATGGACACAATCAATTTTTAGTAATTTTTCTGTCAAGTGAACAAATAGTGTTTTATCCCCCAATCCATTGATATATGCCCCAAGGGGGGCAGAGAACCTGCTTGCACATCACCACGCTCACTCCCTTCTCTCCTCAGTAATAGGACCCTAATCCTCAGCTAGGTGCACTGCTCCCAGAACAGAAGACTGCACTTCCCAGCGTCCTTTGGCAAATGAGAAGGGAGTGGAAGTCTTGTGAGGGAGGATGAAGGGCTCTTTGGGAGAGCTGATTGATTGGAAGGCCCTATTTCTCCCGTCTGCCTGTCTTCCTCCTTCTAGCCTGCCCCGTGGATCAATGACCAGGGCACCACCACGGCCTCACGGTCCACGAGGAGACCTGAAGGACAGATGCCACACACGAGAACAGAGGAGGAGAGAGATGGGGCTGCTTCATTGATGAGCCACAGCACCCAGGTGCCTTGCCCTGGGCTCCTTTAACAGGAGAGAATAATTACACATGTTGAAGCCACTCTTATTTTGGGGCTCATGATATGCAGCAGAACTGAGTCCTAACGAATCCAATGAGTAAGTTAACATTTTAACATCAAAACATAGGACTAGCTATAACGGCAAATACATGAGATTCACCAAAAGGTGGTACTTGGGCTATAGCCTCAGACCTCTCAGACAAGCATGCATGTCCCCGTGCACACTGACTGACTCTCTGGGGGGAACAATCTGTCAAACATTGGTACCCTGCCAGAGGCTGGTTATTAACATCCTGGTTCTTACCTCTGGCCAGAGAATTAGGCTTTATTAGTCTGACTCCAGGAAAGAACTCAAAG
Organism: Myotis lucifugus; assembly: GCF_000147115.1. NCBI lineage: Eukaryota > Metazoa > Chordata > Mammalia > Chiroptera > Vespertilionidae > Myotis > Myotis lucifugus. The sequence goes on from NW_005871414.1 coordinate 935,895, forward strand.
TTACCGTTATCTGAACAGCAAGCAGGCCTTCCCCGGCATCTCTGGCATCGATCGCAAACTCCACAGGAAGACTGGCGGGCACACCATAGGAACTGAGGCCCGGGCCACTGGCTGTCACTTTGCTGGCATCATATGTGGGAAGGACCTTGACCTTAAAGGGACTTGACAGACACACATACCCTCGGTCAGGATGGATACACATCAACCCTGCTCCATCTGACCTCTCTTACACAAAGGAACTGGGACTGCAAAGAGGATTTCTGCAGCAGATAAAATGGTGAGTTTAGTCAATGCCTTAAGTCCAGCAGAAATTTACAATTATGAGGCAGTAACCCTCATACAACAGACCAGCCTTCCCTGACTGCAATCCAGGGGATATAAACTAATTCCAAAATTAGTTTGGGAAACATGGGGTTAGACACATTTAACCTACTTTTATTATGCTAAAACAATGGTTAATAGGAAGAGAACACTGAAATTTCAGTTTTAATATTTTACCTCATCCGCTTATTTTCTATTTTTAGTATGCTTTAGATGCTATTAGTAAAGTGAATACATAAATACAATTTATAAATCACATTTCTATTTAGCTAGAGATACATACATATCTTTATGTAAAATATGTATGTTGGGGTATGGACAAAGCTTTTTGATCTTAAGTATGATTTTAAAAAACCTTTGAAGGCCGATGTGGGAAGTAAAGAGCTTATGCAATACTTTCTGTATTAATATGAATGAGGAACAAGATTTCTATCCAAACCCTTGTGGGAATGCTATTGTCAACCAAATCCTCAAGTAAAAAAGTAAAAGTCTTTGCCTGAATCAGAAAACTACTTGCAGCATCAGAAGAAAAAAGACTGATAAATTAATGCATCCTCCCCCCCAAATTCCCAACTCCTAATTTCAGCTTGGCTTTAAGTTAATAATGGCAGAAAGGGGCAGGGGGAGGCTAGGGCAGTGATGGCGAACCTTTTGAGCTCGGCGTGTCAGCATTTTGAAAAACCATAACTTAACTCTGGTGCCGTGTCACATGTAGAAATTTTTTGATATGTGCAACCATAGTAAAACAAAGACTTACATTTTTGATATTTATTTTATATATTTAAATGCCATTTAACAAAGAAAAATCAACCAAAAGAATGAGTCTGCGTGTCACCTCTGACACGCGTGTCATAGGTTCGCCATCACTGGGCTAGGGGCAGGAGCCACAAAGGTTCTCCGTGGTACCTGCAGATCAGATGGATGGATGGGTGGGTGGGCCACCAGAGCAATGCTGGTGAACCCTGTGGAGGGGTGGGTTAGACTCTGGTTTGCACCCCTTCCCTAAGTGTCAAGAGCTTACCTACGAGGGATCTCTTCATCAGCATATTTAACAGAGACCATGTACGGCCCTTCTTGGGATGGGGTGTAGGTCACCGTGTGTGTGCCATCCCCATTGTCCACCACATTCACCGGTTCCACCAGGCCTGAGGGCAGAGATGAGAGGTCTGAGGAACTGCTTCCCCTTCCCTCCCCTCCACCCTGGGCTGCATTCAAAAAGGATCACATTCATCCCCAACAGGTATTGGTTTCCACTGATGAGTAACATGAATGCAAGCAGGCCACAATCAGAGGCCTAGGAAATTACAGGAGACAGGATCCTCAATGCATGGCTGCAGAATGACTCCAAGAGACACCTTTAGCTTGTTATTGGCTGAAGTACCTCAGTCAGCTCTAGAGTATAATTAAGGAGACTGCCCGCACTTGTTCCCGGAGGGCGTGTGGTGAAGGTGCATGTTGCAGACATGCTGTAACATCCTTTCAAGCTGGTTAGGCATGCTTAAGATGCAGCAAACTTTACTCTATAGCTGAGAAAGGGCCACAGAGTCCAGAACTCCGAACAGCAAAAATTAACCAATGGGCTGGTCAGTCAAGACTTGTGGCCACTTTGGCAAAGACCAAAGGGGCAGCACATTGGGTGTAAGTGCAGGGCAGGTGAGGGTGTCCTTCTCATGGGGTGAGGGAGCCATCAATGTGATGCATGCGGGAGACAGTTGGAGATTATGTTAAAACATAATCAAGGCATGCATTGGGTCGGTAGATTCTAGATCCCAGTTCTAAACACAAGCCTCAAGGATGGGTCAACTGCAGGGTAGGTTAACCAAAGCATAGCATGCGCATTAAGCAAAGCAGAGGAGGCATGTACAAGGCAATTTCGGGGGTGAGGCCAGCGAGAGGCATTCCGATTACATAAATGAGAGCAGCAGCCAACAGGAAAATGCAAACCTGTCTCCATAAAGTCACCCTTCGGGTCCCCTTTAAAGAACTCTGAAATGGCTTTCAAGGGGCTGCGCCATGACTGGGAATCTGTCCCATCAGCTAAAATTAAAAGGCTGTTACTTAAGAATCCTCCATACCAGAGGGACATATCTAAGCTTCCCCCTCCTCCTCCCCACTCACTCTCTCACGCACACGCATGGATACACACAGAGGCTCAGAAACTCCGTACAATCAAATTCTAGCCTCATGACCTCATTTCCCCAAACCGCTTCTACCATGAGTTTTAAAGGGCATAACCTCCTACTGAACTAACTCCTTCAAGGAGAAAGTTCCTCTTCAAAAAAGGTGCTCCCCTACCTGCACTTCTATGAACACACCATCAGGGACAAATCCAGATAATTTAAGAAATTTAAGATAACTTAAGTGCTTTGTCCCAAAACGGCCTGCTCATCTTACCAAACCACACTTCCCGGGTGCCAAAAGGGCGGACCGAATTGTCAACAAAGCCCATCCCCCAAAGAGACCCCCTCTCTCCAAGGGGTTGGGACAGTGACAAAGCCAGGTGGCAAGTGGGCTGAGTAGCTGTCATGTCCAGAAATGTGGGGGATGTTCCACGTGAGCATGAAGGCATTTCAAACAGAGGTACCACCTCTGAGGCCACCACCCACCCAAACCCAGACCAACCCCCGTCACCTCACATACCCCGAAACACAAGATGAAGCAGCTGCACAATTATTACACATGTGAGAGCCCAACACTACCTGCTTCATCTCACTACTTTAAAGAACTGAACCTGAGTTGTGGGTTCCTGGTAGGGGACGTGCAGGAGGCAGCCGATTGATGCTTCTCTCAGCCATGTTTCTCTTTCTCTCTCTCTCTCCTTCTCCCTTTCCCCGTCTCTAAAAATCAATTTTTAAAAATTAAAAAAACTAAGTTCATGACCAAACTCAAAAGCTAAGTGCCTGCTCCAGGTCACGGCTGCCTCCCCCTGGGCAAGCTGAATGTCAGCAGGAAGGCAGGATGCGTACTCACCTCGTGGGCCCACGACCCTCACTTCCAGGGGAGCCAGGCCAGCCTTGCTGCTGTCCACCGTAAAGGACTGGAGGATGCGGGCGCGGACACCGGAGCCCAACCCGGGGCCGGCAATCTTGACCTTGCTGGGGTCTACGACATCCTTCACAGGAACCCTGAAGGGGCTGCCTGAAAAAGAGGCCACGGGATTCTGAGCTCCATTGGAAGTTGTCTGAACTTAGCATGAGAGCAACCAAGCACCAGCAAGATAACTTTAAGTTCAAGGTGGCAGATATGAAGCATTCTGTGTCACTCCCCTGATCCATACCCCAGGCAGACATCATCAATCAACCATGGCAGACCTCCTTGCCGATGCACTCATCCCAGGCGATCCAGTGGTCCAAACAGCCACCACAAACAGACCACCAGAGGAAACCAATATGCCGTTGCGGCTAACACAGGATACCTTGTTAAAAATAACCCCACTATGGGTTTGTACCAGGCCAGGAAAAACTGGGCCAATGTTTAACCAACTAAAATTCCCATGAAAGCAAATTAGAAGCCAACAGGTTGCTGAATATTTCACAGCAGCACCTCCCCAGTTACCTTAGCTATGAAGCCTGACACTAAGACAAACAGCCAACACTCCACTAAAAGACGCTGCCTGGGAAAATTCTGGGGTCTAGAAGCAACTGGCATTTGGAAGCAACAGAGTATGAAACTTTGAATATGGGTCTTTTTCTGTTGTTATACAGATGGCCATTTGCTTCAAGCTCAGGGATCAGACACAGGCCAAACTCTCACCCTCTCCTGCAAGGGGAATGTCGAAGCAGAGGGTCCTCTAGACTTTCCCAATAAAGCCAAAATAGCTTTGCGGCGTCCACAGCCAGGAGATGCTCATCTCCACGGCTGCCTGCCTGGTTGGAGCCACCAGGTCATCCCTGGCGACATTCTCTGAACTACTGTCCTATCCCATGAACTGCAGAGCTGGTAAAACTCCAAAAGGTACCCATGGCTCTGTACACTGTCACTGAGCCCTGCTCTTTTTTCACAGCAGTTAAACCATGAATTTCAGTGCCATAAACAATAGACGAGAAGCTTCCAGAGGCCAGGAGCTTTGACTGTCTGGTCCACGGCTGAATTCCCCTTGGTAAGTGATTACAGGAATTTAAAACCTATATTGCAACAGCTACAAGGTCAAGTTTGAGGACAAATACTGCCTTAAATAAATTTTTTTTTTATTTTTAAAAAAATATATATTTTATTGATTTTTTACAGAGAGGAAGGGAGAGGGATAGAGAGCCAGAAACATCAATGAGAGAGAAACATTGATCAGCTGCCTCCTGCACGCCCCCCACTGGGGATGTGCCAGCAACCAAGGTACATGCCCTCGACTGGAATCGAACCTGGGACCCTTGAGTCCGCAGGCTGACGCTCTATCCACTGAGCCAAACCGTTTCTGGCATGCCTTAAATAAATTAATGCTTAAATGAACATCTGAGAATTACTTTGAGCAGAATATCAATGCTTTCTGATCAACGTGAAAGAAAGAAAAAGTGATTGTGAGTGTGTGTGCGGTTGTACACGACAAGGTGAAAGAACGACAGTCAGGAACGTATGTGTGGTCCCGGGGACACTCCAGCTTCCGGGGAGCCAATCCAGAAACCTGAAAATAGGACCCTCAGCCTGCCCCTTCCCCTCGGTCTCACCCTGGGCTCATGGCCTGCAGGGCAAGAACACTGCCCCACCCAAGGCTCCTCCTGCTCTGGGGTTCTCGGGGTGGGACTCTGCCCTCTTTCTCACCACTCTTGAGACAAGGCATAAGCTGATTTAGGAGCCGCCCTCGAGACCCTGAACTTGCATCCACACCACACCACACCACACACTCACCTACACATCTCAATGTGTGTTGGGTGGCAAATGTTTCATCCAATAAACAGAACTAGAACCTGTAAAAACTCCTCCTGCTGGAACATGAACGTTGGAGGGCCCTTACTTACTTAAGTCATATATCTCTTTACTGTTTGAATCGGGTATAGCAGTGGTTCTCAACTAGGGGTCATTCTGTCCCCCACTGGACATATGACAATATCTGGAGACATTTTTGGTTGCCAAAAAATGGGCCACTAAATACCCTACGATGGACAGAATAGCCCCCACAACAAAGAATTACCCCGCCCAAAATATCAACAGTTCTGAGGATGACAAACCCTGTTTTTCAGTAAACGTATACAGTATATCATTCCATAGAAAAGAAATGAAAGAATTTGAGTTGTGTGTCTTTATCAGCTACCAGGACTGTCAATTGAAAAATAGAAAACAAGATGCATGGACCGGTATAAGATGAGTAAGAACCAACCACAAAATAAAGTGGAGATTTTCAACTTTGTAAATAAACAGCTTTCCTTCAAATTAAGAACTAGGTTCTCCAACACATGAAGGCGATTGTCAGTCAAAACTCCAAGCCAACACTTTTTCATCACGGCACTGGTCCTGCTGGGAGTTGGGATATTCTTGGAGATGCAGCCCTAAGGGAAACTCTCCCTTTGCAGTGACTGCAAATGTCAGCTATTTTTCTTTCTTTTTTTTAAAAATATATTTTATTGATTTTTTACAGAGAGGAAGGGAGAAGGATAGAGAGTTAGAAATATCGATGAGAGAGAAACATCGATCAGCTGCCTCCTGCACGCCCCCTACTGGGGATGTGCCCGCAACCCAGGTACATGCCCTCGACCGGAATCGAACCTGGGACCCTTGAGTCCGCAGGCCGACGCTCTATCCACTGAGCCAAACGGATTAGGGCAGCTATTTTTCTTATTCAGGGAGATACGCAAAATCAAACCAGCTTTCATGCAAAATCAACTCTTCTTCAGGTTCCTCTCTGAGGGAGAACTTACCAGGGATGTGATTGCCTCCATACGTGATATTAACATCGTAATCTCCCGGAGCAAAGGGGACATACTCGGCGCTGCAGCTGCCGTCTTTGTTGTCTCTGCAGTTTATCTTTGACTCTGATGGTCCCTCGACAGTTATGCCAAGGCCACCAATTCCTGCCCCTCTGGAAAGTGTGGAAAAGAAAGCAAAGTAGCACTGGTGGTTCATGCCAGTCTGCTTGTTGACAAAATTCATTTAAAATCCCTCTATAAATTTCCCATTTGGCCAACTCAGCTCAACTACTATGACACTGCGCACACGGGGAATTTCTCAAGGATGTAATATAAATAAAGACAGCTTTGAACCCTCCTTTCCGATGCTCATCCTTCATTTATTTTTCTTATCTAATTGCATTGGCTACAACGGCACATACAATTCAGGTAAGTGCCTGTGACGGATTTCAATAGGAATTCTTCTCATATTTCACTCAGAGATGAGATTGGCTGTCTATGTCAGCACTGTCAGGTTAAAGAGCTTCCATCTAGGCCTGGATTGCTCAGTAGTTTTATGACTGTTATTATCAGTGCTTTCTGGTACCTTTTTGCTATACTTGGTCTTTCTCTGTAATGTAAGTCTCTACAGAACAAAATGCCTCCTGTATCATGAACAAAAAGCCTCTCAAAAATTGGGAGACTTTATACATATGCAGGCAACACCCACAGAACTTCTTCAAAAGAGTTAAGCTGCTGAGGGCTACTCCTTTTATGGAGTCAACACACAACCCTAGGCCTTGCTTACCTGGTAACCACAGTGAAGACATTGGGTTTGTTGGTAAAGGCCTCTTTCAGCCCAGGTCCTTGGGCTTGAACCCGAGATGGCTGGCAGCCTTCGGTGACAGCCACTTTGAAGGGACTGTTTGGGATGGGCACATCATCGTATGTCACCTCCACTACATGGAGGCCTGTTCAAAACAACAAACAAAACATGTCGTACAGGGGTTGCCCAGCTGTGGGAAACTCTACTCCAGGGTTTTATTTCACATTCATGTCTGCATGCTTTACTATGTTGTTTGAAAAGGGCAGGTTAAAGAAACCGTAATATTGGTATAATCTGATTTTAAAAAAATACAAATAGTCTATTTATGCTTTCTGTTCACTTGGCATTCACATACCCCCATCCCCACCCTCCCCCCCACAGACACATACACACACACACACACACACACACACACACAAACGGTCTCTCCTGCAAACAAATGTCACTAGGTCTACACTGAAGTCAGTCATTTTAAACATACTACCCTGTTTTGGGAAAACTCCATCCAGTCATTAACCAAAAGACAAAGAAAAATCCATAAAATAGAATATGCATGCATCTATAAAAAGAGATTAAAATATCTATACCAGAATATTTACAGGGATCATATATCCAGGTAACGAGAATATATGGTAGTTTGATGTTTTTCTTTACGCTTTTACCATTTATCAAAATGTTTTATAATTCTTAATATTCAGGAAAGAAATCAATGTGCTAAAAAAAATTACACAAATGAGCAACATCCGTGGTATCACCCCATCACTGCTCAGATGAGGCTCAGGCCAGACCCAGCCCACCTGTCACACCACAGGGCCAGAACGCCAGCCCTGCGTGGGCGGCTCTGCTGGGGAGGTGGGTTCACACGGTCCCCGTCACTTTGCAAGTGCCTCTGCTGAGACGATGCACTGAGCACACGGGCAGACCTCAGCCTCAGCCTCCAGGAGGCAAGGGCCAAGCACAGTTCTGAACAAGGGTCACATCCAAGGAAAAGTCTATTCACCTTTCTCGAAGGGCGTGTACTCCACCTGGTAGGTGCCATCAGCATTGTCCGTGACGAAGCACTCGGTGGAGGCCCCCGAGGGGTTGGCAATGTGGGCCTTGATGTGGTTGCCCCCCACCTTCGTCAGGGGCCGTGAGTCGACAGTGAAGTCGGTGGTGGCTTCACGGAACACGTCTGCAGAGCAATCGCATGGGTAAGAACGTCACCAACACCTCGGACACGGGAGCAACCCAAGAACAAGGTTCTTAACACTTAAGACACAATTAAGTGACAGCAGACAAGTGGTCTGACGCTCAAAGTCAGGAAGCTAATGTGCCTCCCACCACACACGCCAGAAAGGAGCCCCTCCTAGGGCAGCCTCAGCCAGTGACAACACAACCACTGTGCACAGGTTAGGGCAGTGATGGCGAACCTTTTGAGCTCGGCGTGTCAGCATTTTGAAAAACCCTAACTTAACTCTGGTGCCGTGTCACATGTAGAAATTTTTTGATATTTGCAACCATAGTAAAACAAAGACTTATATTTTTGATATTTATTTTATATATTTAAATGCCATTTAACGAAGAAAAATCAACCAAAAAAATGAGTTCGCGTGTCACCTCTGACACGCGTGTCATAGGTTCGCCATCACTGGTTTAGGACAAAGGCTGCCCGGGGTGGGGGGTGGGGGGCAGTTTGCAGCCCCCCTCTTTTTGTTGATGGAACCCACCTTTTCCTTCTATTCCTGGCCCAAAGGCTTTGACCCTGCTGGTGTCCACGGCAGGCTCCACCTTGACGCGGGCGGGGAAGTGGGGCACGAGCTCCCCGCCGTACTTCATGGTCAGCGTGTACATGCCGGCGGTCAGGGGCACGTAGGTCACTGCGTAGGTGCCGTCCTTGTTGTTCTCGATACAGACCTCAGCCTTCGCTCCCGAGTCCGAGACGGCCTCCAGGCCCAGCGCCCCGGGACCGGCCTCCGAACAGTCCACGCTGAGCAGCCCGGCTTCGCCCACCTTCCCGCGCTCCAGGCCTGGCCCCGACGCCATGACTTTGGAGGGATCGAACGGCATCTCAATGTCGGCTTTGAAGGGAGAACCAGGGATGTGGACTTCCTCGAAGAGAATGTTGACAAAGTACTCCCCGGGTTTTGTGGGAAGGTAAGAGACGGAGCAGGTCCCGTCGCCATTGTCGGAGCACTCGATTTTAGCCTCGCACGGCCCTTCCACGGTGAGGCCCAAACCTCCGGTCCCAGCCCCTTTGGTGTCGATGGTGAACTTGGCGGGCTTGCCCACAAGACCACCTTGCAGGCCAGGCCCATGGGCCTTCACCTACGTGAGGAAGGAATAAACAGTCAGACGCTGCCTGACACCCATATTGCTGCCCAGCCAGTACTTGCTTTCAACACCCACGCCCTTAAGCAGCACTGAACTGCATCTCAATTAAGTGGCCTTTTCCCTGGGGCCCAGGTTGTGACACACTCACTCACACCACTGAGTTAGAGCTGAAAAAGGGTAAGGGAGATGTGGCTATGAACGAATCAGCGCTGAGAGGCCCAGCAGAGAGGTGCAGCCTCTGAAGCCAGAGCACACGCCCTCTCTCCTGCCTGCCCACCTTCCGGGCTTCCCCAGCTTCCAGACCTCAGAGGCAGAGCTGGAGGCCTCCCATCCAGGCCCACAAACACACACAGAACAGCTTGCATAACCTCACTGTTGCTTTGGCTGCTACACCTCCCTCAACAATTCTGCATCATGAGAAAATAACTGTGATGGTGGCTACACGTCATTAGACATTCGTCTAAACCCACAGACGGTTCAACACCAAGAGCGAACCCCCATGTGCACCATGGACTTGGGTTATGATGGTGTCAATGTAGGCTCATCACTTTAACAGATGGACCACTCCGCTGGGGAAGCCATGCATGTGTGGGGCAGGGAAACCTCTTATCTTTCTCTCAATCTTACTGTGAACCTGAAACTGCTCTAAAAAAATAAAGTCTAGTAAAAATGTAAAAACAAAAATATTAAACTGTTTTTAAAGAGGGAGAGGGGAGAGTGAAGCTTTCATCCCAGACAGTGTTATAGGATTCATGCCACTCAGACCACTGGGAATACTCTAACACCCTTGATTCGTGACTACTAGGAAGAAGCGATCATGAGAATGGCCTATTTTATATTAATTAGTACAGCATCCGTGGGAGAGTTCACTGTGTGCCAGGCGCCGGCGGAGGCCTCCACATTCACGTCTCCCCTACCCGACAGGCTCGCTTTGAAGCCAGTACCATTATTACACTAACAAATAAATGAAGGAACAGCCCAGCCGGTGTGCTCAGTGGTTGGGTGTCAGCCTAGGAACCAAGAGGTCCACGGTTTGATTTTTGGTCAGGGCACATGCCCAGGTTGCAGGCTCGAACCCCGGTGGGGGGCGTGCAGGAGGCAGCTGATCGAGGATGTTTCTCTCTCATCATTGATGTTTCTATCCCACTCCCTTCCTCTCTGAAATCAATAAAAACATTTAATAAAAAACAAAAAACAAATGAAGGAACTGAACTGGGGGAAGGGCAGCCCCTCACAGCCAGGCAGCGAGAGGAGGAGCAGGGAGGGGCCCAGCTGCTCACAGGACCCTGTACGCTGACCCGTAGGAGAGAGAACTACTGTCAGCCACGGAGAACTGACTATCATCACAACAGGGTTTTGTAAAGGTGTTTCCCAGGATCAGAGAAGGACTAGTTCTGGTGTATTAGATAGCAGGGGACATGTTCTCCCACAAACACAAAAGCTGACCTTGGTGGGATCGGGCGGTAGCGAGGCCTCCACCGTGTAGGGGCTCCCCAGCACAGGGTGTCCGTCGTAGGTCACATCCACGGCGTAGAGCCCCTCCTCCCGCGGGATGAACTTGGCCGTGCTGCTCTCCCGGCCCGCCACCGGCGCCACCAGACAGGGCACCACCTTCCTCGAGGGGCTCAGGATCGTCACGTCCAGCTTCCCTTGGCCCCCCGCCCCTCTGGTGTCAATGGCGAACTCCTGATCCTTCCCAACTTCCACTCCTGGAAAAGGTGAGCCAATTAATTATTCATGAGCGATTATTAATATTAACAGTGACAGCTATCATTTACCGAATGCATTCTGTACACCAGGCCTTAGTACAGCACATCCTCTCCTTCACCTTCCACCACAATCCTAGGGGGTATTTGCTGGTAACCAAGGGCTTTCACCGATGGGGAAACTGAGACCCAGGAAGGTGAGGTACTTGGTCAGGGGTCCGTATCCAGCAGATCGCAAAGCTGGGGCTCAAACCTAAATTTACTTGACTCCACAATCTACTTTGCTGGCCAGTAAGTTACAATCTGACACTGTCTTCTCTCCTTTACTCACTTTCGGTGTTAACTTTATATCAAAACATTTCCATAAGCCAGTGTTTTATTTACTAATTCTTGGCAGCGAATTTAATCCTACAGCCAAGAAGGCAAAAGTCACGGAGCTGGTATTTGAAAGGTCTTTGCACAGCAGGCCGCATTTGACAAAAACAGGGAAAGGACTTTGAACCAAAACAAAAACCCTGGGAACTTGAACATAGTGTGCCCCCCCACCCCCCAGGAAATCCTGACTCCCGGGCAGCACGGGGCCTGCCTCGACGAGCTCTGTGCAACCACAGCAAGGAGGCCTGGGAGGTCCACGTCCCAAAGGACTTTCCTAATCGGCATTGAGATTTACCGGGTCTGGAGTGGAAACCCTTGGTGTCTTGGAGAAAGGAGCGACGAGAGGATATGTGAAAGGTTAGACAGTGGCCATTCCTATGCTCAGAGCTGGCTGCCCCCAGGGACAGAGCGGGCATCAAGCTCGATTCAGGGCCCTGGAGTGAGAGCTGGCCTCATTCACAACACGAGCATTTGGGTCACAGGTCAATGAAGGCGCTCACAGATGGTCCCGAGACCCGATAGGACCCTCACGGGTGGGACAAGAGGCCTCTCTTTCCTAGGGGTTCGCACTGAGCCTCCCATGCACCTGAGAGCAGGTGAGCATGTGCCACCGAGGGGCAGCCAAGCTGCACCACTTGGTATGAATGTTCGCCCAGAAGCGCTGCTGATGGGAAGGCAGGCTGAAGACACTGGGGAGAGCAACATAACTCTCATGCAAAATAAACACGGCCATGTTTCCTGCTGGCAGATACCCACGCACAGATGCAGAGAGAGGGTCTGGGAGGATAGAAAATGAACCGATAACTCTGGTTAACCCCAGGGAGGGAAGAGGGGATGGCTAAAGTGGAATTTACTCCTAACTGTGATTTTTTTAAGATGAAAAATCAGTATATGTGTTTCTTGGTTAAAAAAAATAATAATTTTATAATCACATGCTAAACTGCTGAAGCTGAGTGATAAGTACACCAGTGTTCATATTATACTATTCACTTTCCTTTTATATGCTTGAAATTTTCCCTAATAAACTTTTTTCTTAATTTAAACGAAATGAAATGAGCTTGTAGTAATAGATACCGAACAAGCTAAAGGAATACTGGGATGAGGGCGGGGCAGCTGGGACGGTTCGCGTGGTAGTTGTGGCTTCCGAGTGCCAGGGAGCTGGCTCTTATGCTCGACTCCCGACCCTCATGTGGATGCCGTGGCCAAGGAGAGCTGGCACCGCAGATGCTCGCCAGAAAGCCATGTGCCCGACTGCTTTGTAATGAAAACATTCCAGTGTGGTGCCAGCAGTTACCGAGGGCTGGTACTGAGTTACTGTGCCAGGGACTGAATTATTAGCTCATTTAATTTTCTCAATATTCCCTTGAGTGTTCCTGACCACCTCCACACATACCCCGCTCCTGCTCCCTCACCGCCCCCCCCCCCCCGGCTCCACTGGACAAATAACTAGTAAGAAATTGAGGCTTCGGTGACCTCAAGCTGGCATGAAGGTTTCCCAATGCATGGCCCCAATTCCAAAAGCAGATGTGATCTACTGTACGGACATGTTAGGGATGAAAACTCTTTACACGAGAGACGGGTTTTTGAGAGGAGACTTGACTGGAGGTCCCTCTGAT